>NW_015150495.1:564460-566220 GCF_000732505.1 Cyprinodon variegatus | reverse complement strand
TGAAATATAGTTTATAGGTGCTTTTAGAATGACCCAACATGTTAATTTCAACCCTTTACAGAATCATTTAAGAAGGCACTACACAGGACAAATAATGTTCTAAACAGGTACTACTTAATAACACGTGTACAAACTCTATGGGTTTTTTTTCTAATTACCATCTACACGCTCTTGAAAAAAGATCTGCCAAAAGACCCCACAATTCTGACTGAAAAAAAAAAAATGAATCAAAAAAGAAAAATAATTATCTATTAAAAATGTGCAATTAGATTTCTTTGTCAAAAAATGTATATTTTATATTAAAAAAAAAACAAACAAAAAAAAATCTGTGGAATTTGAAATTGGTTTGTTTTCCAATATTTGAGTCAAGAACTTAGTGGCAAAAAATATATGGGCTTCTTTGCCTTGGCATTGGGGGCCAAGGTACCAAGGAGATTTTTGTTTTGTCCTGGGTCGGTGACAAGTTTGCAGTGGCTGCAGTGGCTAATCTTGTGTCTTTTTTTTGCACTGGGTTCTGCTGTTACTCTGCTTCACTGATGAATAGCTGCCCTGTTGCAATGCCTTTTCCCTTTATGCCTGGGGCTTCTACGGCCTTCCAGAGCAGAGTCCACCAGCCCTTTGCTTCTGTTGCAGTTGAGAAACGCAGACCTTCTACTGATCTAATCACACTAACAACTGTGCACTTTCTGATGTCAAACAGATCTGTTTATGTTTGATATTGGATCCTAACGTCAATCAAGCATTTACAACTAAGTCTTATATCTTTTTTGTAAAGCAAATATGGCCTGTCATCTGTAGATGATATGCTTATCTGTGTAAAATGCCTATAAGTGTGACAAGACACCCAAAAAAAAAATGAATAAAAACTTTCGATTCCCTCATTTGTAATTATTCAAAACTGTTAAGAAAGCCGCTGCAAATCAAGTTTTAGGAAGAGTCCTTTGTGAGAAACCTGTAACTGAGTTGAAAATATCAGGGATTCATTGTATTGCAATTTTGGCTGATAACCGATATTGTATTATTTCCTTTACTCAACCAGTTAGAAAAATCATTGAGTTTAAAATCTCTTATTCAAGAGTAACCTGACCAAGAGGACACCAAGAACATAGATACAACAGGTTAAAGAGAATCATACAACAATCTTACACAAAAAAAAATGCAAATACTAGAGTCATACTGAACAATATCATGAGTTTCGTCTTCCTTTACAATCAATTGAAATTCTCTCATTGTATTAAGCTCAGTCACTTAGATAATTTTGTAGTGAGTCTATGGACATACAGAGATCGATACCTGGCAATCGCATACAGGTTACAACTTAAATGTCTGATATCAGATGCTTTTTTTGCTTAGGCGTACCTACAGATACTTCAGTTTTGTAAACACCCTCCTGTGGAGTCATTGCAAATACCAGGTTAAGTATCTGTGACTAGAAAGGAAATCCATACAATCAGCTGGTATCAATAGGATACAGATAATATTGTGTTTTCTTAGAGATCATAAGAGTAAAGGTTGGTTTATGCTTGATGCATCGGTGAGATCTGCACTTCCAAATTACATCATTTTGGGCTTCCACGCCCCTCTGACCGGACTCTGCGCAGAGCACATAGGAAAATACTCAACTACGCAGATAGATCCTCGCGGAAATCATGGCGAGCAAGCAGCAGCTCCCACTGGTTAATGTTTGCAAATGTAAAAATCTAGAGACATCCTGTAATTTACCTCATAAATATAACCACTATCAACACACTGTGGAAAAA
>NW_015150495.1:541794-564158 GCF_000732505.1 Cyprinodon variegatus | reverse complement strand
CTTACAGCCTGTGCAGAACAAGCTGGAGTGGGCCAGAACAGGGGGAAAGCCATATAGAGTATAAATGCTGCAGATACTGTGACGGACAGCTCCTTTTCCTCATGGAAAGGAGCATAAAGAGCATCAAGCATAACAAGCCCTTTAGTGGTATGAATAACCAACACTTTGTCTAGCTCCCCAACAACAGCGGATGGAATTATGATTTGGCTGTAGGTACAAAAGTTTAAATTAGTAATGATCAAAGTTATTCCACACATATGTTTTTATGTTTTTAAAAGAAACAGCCACAAATGAAGTTTAACGGGGATACTTTTGTGAGAAGAAAAAGGGGTCATGAGAGAGTTAGTGGTCTGAGTGACTGAAAGGGATTTTCTTCAGTTACACAACAACAGAAGGAGGTATTAGGCCTTGGCACAGCCTAGCCACCAACTGTTAGTCTGCGACAACAGCAATGAAAGAAGCTGCTTTGAGTGTGAAGAGCTTACTTGAATTATCAAACACAGGAGTCAACAGTATGATGCCACGTCTGTAGTTTTTCTTTCTCAAGTTCAAGTGCAAATGCAGTCTTTAATTGAGCATATTCGACTGAGTTCACAAAAACCCTGGGAGCAGCAGCTTAACTTTTCATAGGGGGCTTTATGCAGATAAGAGCGTCAAGGAAATTTAAGAGCCAAGAAGTAAGTAATACAACTAGAATGGGGCTGATAAGAGTGTAAATAGCTAGAAAATTTCAGGTATAATGGTTCAAAACTCCTACAGCAGGGGTCTTCAAAGTCTTCCAGGCCAAGGACCCCCAAACTGATGGTGAGATGGAGCGGGGACACCCCAGATATATATATTGTATGAAATTGTGTTATATCAAACTGGTCCTATAGTCACTCTATGACATACAGAGTAATGTAAATAAAGTAATTTCGCCCTGGAATGATTAAAGTATTTCTGATTCGGATTCCTTGTTGATGGGACTGGTGTTGTGAATGAAACGGTGCCCAGCTTGAAAGAGCTCCTGTGTGTCGCTGAATGTGTGCATTGATGACTGAAAGACATGTAATTAAGTGTGTTGAATTCATGTTAATGTGAATTTAAAGACATTTCAATTAGTGGAATAAATTGCAGGGGGGAATATAAAAAAGTCCAATCATCCAAAACTTTCGCCGAATCTCATGCAGTACCTCTAAGGAACCCCTAGGGGTCACAGACCCCCTGTTGAAGACCTTTCAATAGAATTGTGAATTTTTCAGACCAAAGAAACTCCATTGTTAATAGAATACTTGCATAACAGTGCACAACCATTCAAATAGTTTTTGTATTACTAGTTTTGGAGAAAAAAACATAACAGCAGGGTAGTATCTATACCTGCCAAAATGCATCAACTAGAAGGATACAGAATTTCAAGGCTTTAGATATACAATCTAAGACAAAAAAGAAGATCATTAATAAAGTGGAGAAAATATGATGCAATAATTACATTCCTAACAACACCCTCCTTAAAAACTTTGGTAAATATACATTTACGGACTGTCGGTTGGAATGACACAATGAAAAAAAAATGTCTACTGCTGCATTCAGACCAATTGGGATTTTAGCATCAGGGGCGTCTGTTTTTCATGCAGAGTATACGGCGGACGCAAGTCTCGGGGGTTTGAGAGGTCCTGTGGTGCATTTCGAGCGTCAGGCATGGCAGATGCTAGAGTTGGAAAATCTGAGCTTCCCTAGCTCCATGTGGAGCGCAACCAATCGGAGAAAGCTGATCCGGGGGACAGTCAGTGCATCCAAACTGTGGCCTCTTCTTTTGTGAAGCAAAATATTCACTTCACTGCTATGAATGGCAAAGAAAAATCCCTGAGTGCTTGGCCGGTGTCAAGGCAGCTGTATATTCATAATCTTAATGAAGTGGCAGTGTGGATAATGTTTTGAGGGGTAACTTCTCGCTTACTGACATGTTAAAAATATTATTTTTCCCACTTATCATGGCAAATAAAGCCAAGTTACTGCTTTTTTATACAAGAGACTGGCAAAGGAATAAAGGTTTTGCCACAGACTAGCTGGATTTCTGTCCTGATATTAACTAGAGATCTGTAAAGTGATCTCAACAGTACTTTTTAATGGAGATTCACTTTAATCTAACATAATTGCAAAGTTTTGAAAGAAAAAAAAAAAAACAAAAAAAAAAAAAAACAAAGAGCGGCCAAATCCTGCCACTTCAACATCATGGATAACTGCCATTCAAAACAGAAAAGAACATTACTAGATCATAATTAAATGAAGCTTCAACAAAGTATTAGATGTTTAACCATATTTTGTGTATTTTTTTTTTCCCTTCTTAAAGATTACATTTTGTTTTTTCATTTATTTGTACAGGTAACAGGTTTTCGGGAAAGGAAACATATTTTCATTTTAGGTTAAATCTTGGCTAAGAGAGTTTACGCTTTTTGAATATGATACCTAATTCTGTCCAGGAGGAAGCTACTAAACCTGTACTTTAATGAAAGTAAAACAAACAAAAAAAGCTGTTAGCAGTACTATCAATATAGAGGTTGATAAGAATTATTATATTGCAAAAATGGATTTATGTTTTCTTACATGCTAGCAGTAATCTTTTAGCACAGCTCATAACAAGAAGTCAGAAAAGATTTGATGTGACACTCCCATTAGTGTTCTAAATGAGGATAGTTCTGAATGATTTGCAATTCTAACAATTAACCAACATTTAGCCAGACAGCTATTACACTAAACATTTTTAATTTTGGTGTTTCTGTCCATGTTGCTTTGATATTAAAGATTGAGAGTAATTAAAAATTATTCAGGAAAAGGTCCCATTTTGCCAGTTTTATGCAAAAACAAGATTTTATAAGCCTGGTACAAAGGCACTGTTGACTTATGCATAATAATTCATTAATACCAGACTAAAGGGCTTCCTATAACATAGAAAGTCTTATTTTCTCGCTTGGTTCTCTGAGATTTTCTTTTCTTTTTCTGCCTCTGTAAATTTATAGTTTTCAATTAGTACCCTTTCAACATCAGTTTAAAGTGGAAATTTCTTTGAAATGGGAACATAAAGTCAAGAATATAACCCATTTAAGCTTTGAGACCTTTAGGGCTGTGTTGAATTTATTGTCCTGTCTTATTTTCCCATTTGTTGTTATCTCTGCTGAGTCAACACTCACAGGTATGATTTACCTATCTGTCCGCTTGTATGCCTTTTGTCCAGCAGTGCAGAAACTTTCTGGACTTACTGTCATTCTATTTGGAATAGAGTGACATATTTCTGCTTTGAATATCAACACATATAAAAATTGATATGACTAAACTTCTTTTTAACCAAATATTTTTACATTTGATGGTATTGGTAAGTATTGAAAGTATGAATTCATGGTAAATAGAGATTTTCATGGTTGGAATATTTTTTTGGATTAAGGATTTTCACAAAATCCAAAAAATATTTTTTAAATTACATTTTTTTCATCTTAAGCAACTCTTTTTTGGATAATAAGGAAAGATATGAGCTATAAACACTTTGGGAGTATGAAGTCGGTAGAATTACAGCATCGGAAAACAACTCAGTGTTGTATGAGTTTTAAATTTAAATTTAAAAGGATGTAAATATACAGAGATGAAGAAAACCGAGTCACTGAGGAAAACATTTTTGTGATGTTTTTTGAATATAAGTCAGTGTCGTTTATAGTTATATTTAGCATGACATATATTTCCTAGAATAAATCAACTTACATATAAGTAAGCTGGTTTCATGAGTACTGAATATGTACAGACATAATCAGCTTTATAGCTGTTTTCCATTCTACTCTTAGAACAAAGAGGTTTCAATATCTGTTTTTACTATGTACGTTAGCTCAAGCAATGTCGTTTTGTTCTCTCACATCTTCACTAAAAATAATCAAACAGCTAAATTCTGCCCATCCCTCACAGAATTATATCAAATAATGTAATCAGAGAAAAACAAGACCCTGCAGGCTAGTCTGCAACAGGAGGTAAAGAGCAAAAATTAAAAGGCACCAAATCAAAAGATAACAGATAAGGGCCCCCTTCCTGTGGGCTTTGGAATACTTTACAGCAGATTTACATGAAATACATTCAAGTTTTTTGGAAGAGAAAAAAAATATATTTGATTGAGTATAACTATTAATTAAAAACTGGATATTTGACAGTTTGCAGTTAGCACTTTAAGCAGATCTTTTCTCTGTTTTAAACGTGTGTTTGCTAAATGGAGGCATTAGGTGCATTCCCAAATTTATGGAGCTCATTGCAACGGAACAGAGATAATAAAATAAACGGAAATCAAATTTAAGAATAAGTTAAACTTAGAACCCATTTCCTTTTTATTTAGATATGATGAACTCACAGCTTTAATTTACATTTTAAGACCAGCAATATACAGGGACATACAGAAAGACTGATGTTGTGACCAAGATTCTGTTAAGCAGACAGCATATGGCAAAACTGAGAAGTCATTCTGTTAAGAAAATTCTAATTTGGAAGCAAGTAATAAAAAATAGCATGTGCTTTTCACAGCAAAGTCATATTATTACACCAATTGTGACAAGAAAAATATCACTCCTAGAATAAGTACAACTTAATTTCTTAAGTTCAATATGCAGTGCTGGACAAAAAATATTGGTTGCCATTTAACCTTTTAAATTTTATGAGATGATTTAACACCAAGTAGTGAATAATTGTGAAGTAGAAAGATAAAAATACATAGTTTCAAACGGTTATACCAATAGAAATCTGAGGGTGAATGCATAGGTGTTAAGGCCCCTTCAGTCTGACATGCCTGAATACAAAAAAAACTGTGAAAGCCCAAGATGTTTGTCAAACAACGAACATGAACGAAAAGGTTCATGATGCTTCCTATAACAGGATCCTCAGCAATGGTATAAATCAAAAGAGAGGCAGCTTGTTTTCCTTTTCTATAAAAAAAAGTCTGCACATTAGGATAAAAAATAAAAATTAGATAGCAATTCTTTTTTTTTTTAACTAAGACATTTTATTCTTGGATCCTATATGATCTTTATGTTCTGCTCAGCTCTCTGCATTAGAGGGCAGAAATCTGTCCCAAGGCTTTACAGAAGGCCTGGTAACAAGGTAATGCATGTTTTAAAAAAATTACCTTTTCATAACTGCTGTAATTATTCATCATTCTTTGATGTGGATCAAAGCCTGTTAAAAAGGGTTTCATAGAAAGTTGTGGAGCTGGATTACAAAGCACTTTAGATCATCTCTCCCTTGAACTGGGGATACGATGTAAATTTTTTACAATCATTTTATTCAGCTACAGCTCAAACTGTATGACGAGCCACAGGGTTTAAAGGTGAACCACTCACCATATATGCTAAACGGTACAGCACTCTGATGCAATCTACCTGCTCACACTGTATATCCAAAAAACACATGTTGGACTCAGCGCCGGGAGATGGCGCTGGTCGGACTTGTAAATCTGGGAGAAGAAGAAGAACTCCCTTGTTTGCACATGTGCAGTGCGTGAGGTTCTGGTTAATTGATTTGTAGGCGCTCATAGCTCTACTTCAACAGAAGGATTTGCTCATGAACACCTTAGGAGGGCCGACTGGATTTCAAACACCTTTGATTTTCTCCCCGACATTATGATTCCTGATTGGTAGGTGGTCTTGAGAGGCTAACTGCCCCTCGTTAACCCCAGCATACTACACCACGTAGGTCGCATGATGAGGCTGAAACTTGACCCGATCCCTAAAATTCTTGCACGACTGAAGAACGGGCCTGAAAATGGCAAAAATGTTGTATAGTGTAGCCCAGCTTTAACCAGCTTTATTGACTACCAGTACCCTACAAGTGTCACTTGTTAACAAGAAGGCAGAGAGGTACCTTGAAAGTCATGGCATTAAAACAAAAGGAGCATTATTCATCACAGTTACGACAATTAAACTTATTTGAGGGTACAGAAAGCCTGCCAAATACTATTAGTATGCTAACAGATTGGAGACTAGCTAACCAAATCAATACCCGGTTGGTCCTAATCTAACGTCCTTGTGAAAATTAATAAATTTCACTATATTCAGCTCATCTGTGTTCTTTTGTAAAAAAAAAAAAACATTGTAAGATCAGTTCACACCAACATTTCTACTTAAGGACTTGCACCAATAGCACACTTTTATTCTTATTTCTTTTTATGAAGAATAAAAGAAATTGATCAGCATAAATAAAATCACCATACTGTAGATTTTTGCAAGGTTGAGGGTCAACACACTCACTGATGTTTTGTCATTCTTCGGGTGTACAGTTGAACAAAAGTCCTCTGAAAGCTTAAATTAATATATAAACTAATTTTTATGGAATCTGCAGCTACTAATCATCATTTCTTTTGAGGAATTTATATACCACATAATAAAATCAAAAGATGTTTTCCCTATTAACCTAATAGTTAACAACATTCTTCAACAGCTGAAAAAATCCTTAGGTGAATATAATCTTCTTTCTGGTTATTAAGTAAAAATCAGATACCTAATTAGTTTCTATCACTGAACATTTCTTAAAGGTATGTATTTTTTGCTGAAGTAGACTGGTCTCATTGGTTTTTGGCCTTTCTTTTAATCTCTTTTACCCTGAGATAAGATGAAGGTCAAAAGAAGAGAAATGTCCTTAAGTGCTGCATCAAAATTTGCCTCAGTAACTGAAGGCAGGCAAAGGTGGGCTTATGATGGGAAGAAATTGGACAAGGAGATAAAGCGACCTATCTTGCATGATCTGATATTTCTTTTCTTTACCTCTCTAGAGTGACCTTCATCTCTATTTTTTATGCTGCGCTGTGGCATCCAGAGTTCTGTGAACTCCTCTTCTCAGTGGGTAACCGTCAGATCTTCAGGCTGAGAGCTTATAAAAGCCCTGTGATTGTTGACCACCCGGGGGCTAGGTATTCACCTGACACTGAAAATGGTTTCCATGGCAACGCTCACTCGCCAGCCACGGGCAGGCAGATTATTATGTACAGAACGCGGCGACAGGGAGCGGCTGAGCGGAGTAATCCATTTGACAACACGATGCTCAAACACACCAGAGCTCTGTGACTCTTCTGGTTTAATGCAATCAGAGGAGATCCCACCGAGTCTTCAGCTTCCCATACCCACTTGTTATAAAGCATGGGGTTTTACTGTGTGAGGGAATCAGAACGACTTATTGAATGCTTGAAACCTGAGCAATGCGGATTTCTCGGCTGTGAGCAGACTGCAGAAAAAAACTCATAACCAAAGCTAACAAACATATTGATCACTTTAATTACCTTCATTATCCTTCAGGGTAAAGTTAGGATTAAGTGGAAGTTGGTCTGGCAAAGCAAAATAGAACCTCTGTCCATTAGCAAAGTCATCCTTATCCACAGCTGTGATGGTCTGGATCTCCTGGAAAACAAAATTGATATCCATTCAAGAACTATTTTTGCATTAAATGCAATATTTTACATTGTTACAGCATTAGCTTTAAATACTAGTTTTGAGTTGAAGCAAGAGGAGAATTTAGCAAACAATGGTGTTTTCACAGCAAATGTTAGTACCAGTATAGAAAACATTTGAATTTTATGTGCTATACCAGCCTAATTTACTGTCTCATTTTAAGGGTGGATGGAAAATGTAATAGTCTTAAAGATAAAAGTGTGGGTAGCATTTTTGTGCAGCCCCATTGGTCTGTATTATACAAAACTAACTTTATAGATGCATTTAGTCACTACTCTATTTGGGTAATAATTTGCACATTAACAGAAAAAAAGTTTTACCCAACTTTGTAAATAGACAGGATAAAGAGTGTCTGTGAATGTGCATTTTTAAGTCTTGCTAGACTCTCGATTTTAGGCTGGGACTTTTTCTGGGTTCTTCCAACAAATTCTAAAATATGGATATGGTTCTGACAAGTTTTCTTCCAGGAATTCCCTGGATTCAGTTTTTAACCAGTTTCCCACAGCATGAATCTGCTACCAGTGTCTACGGTGACCTGCAATGTTAATTTTCTGTTCTACATTAAGTCGAAGGGTTATGCTCTGATCTTGGCTGACTCAAAAACCTTTTGATGTTTGCAGTGATTTCTGTTTTGCACATTCATCCAAACTGGCCAAACTCCACTTCCATAGATTGCGATGATTCTGTTAATAACCTGAGCTTTAGATCTTTGTAGCTCCTTCAGAGTTATCATTGGCAAATTCTCTGATTCTCTTTGCCAGACGAGTAATTGTAGGTGGACTTTCTTGTTTTGAAAGTTTTGTCGCTATGCCATGCTCTCCCTCATTTTCAGATTATGGATTGGTCTGATGTTTATTGGTTTAGATTTCTATTTCTTTGACTAGATCCCTATTGAAGCCATGATATGTATAGAAAAGGCTGGAATAATGCTAAGATGGATTTAAACACAGATAGATAAGATTCTAAGGGGTAAAGGGTTACATAGGTATAAATTGGGGTTACTATGGAAAAGGGAGACAAACAATAATGCATTATTTATTTATAAACAAAAGAAATTCCCTTCCACTTGACAGTAAAGGATTAGTTAATTATATTATATTCTATATTGAACCCCAAACAAATGCTCTAGTTGGTAATTCCTATTAAATCACTGCTGGTGATGCTAATTCTCTAAAGATATAAAAAACTTGTAGAGTTACTGTATTAAAAAGGTTTGGGCAAAGACTTAAATCCCCCTTTTCACAGTCATGATTTTGTTAATTTTGACAATGTGGTTGTGCAATAATAATAACAATTGTTTGTGATTATGGTAATGCTCTATAACAAATATGGCTTTATTTATTTATTTGTTCCTTTGTTTGAACAAAAAATAGGGCCAAAAAATGTATTAAAAATGTTTTCATATAATGATAAAGGTAAACAAAAATCTAACTGGAGCATGTTTGCTGGTAAGAGGTTTCTAATGTCTGAAAATACCCAATTATTTTCTCTATTTTTTAGAATGGAACCTTTAGGTTTCTAAAGAAGAAGTTATATTTCATTGTGTTTCTTTACACAATGTTTAAGGTAAGAGATTTAACCATTTCTATATAAAAGAAAAAATAAGTTTCATCTTATATTTACTTTCTAATAGAGCTTTAAACATGTTTGATATAACTTTAAACCTGTTCAGTGTGTTTTAATTCTTATGTTTCTATTAAGCTGGACCATAAGTCAATCAGAACTCAGGGAACTCTGTTGCTAGGTAGACAATGAGACTTTATTAATTTATTAACAGCAATGATTAAATGAAGAAAAGTAGAGTAAAATAAACTCTACTTTTGTGAGAAATTATATTCAGTTTATGCTACATAAGATGTAGTGCAAGATATAGTTAGATGGATAGGTGCCTACACCTTTTATATCCCTTCAACATAAATGTGAAACACTTCCTTCACAAAAGAACAACAAGAAAAACAACTAAACCTCTTAGCAGACGTATACATATTACTAGGATTTCTTGCTTCAGTCTGTGATCAAAGACAATTTAAGGTCATTTTTACATTTTCCACCTTTCCTTTAATTATGTGTTGTAACAATGTCTTGGAGTGTATTCACATCAGCCCTGTTCAGTCTGCTGTATGTCGTTTTTACACCTGATAGTCCGGATTGATTCGGAACCAAAATTGCGACATGGTTACTATTTTCAAACTTTATGAAACCAAAACCAAACCTTTTGTCCCATCTGTTTGACCCCTCGACTGCAGTGGCTCTGTGCGAACCACTGAAGAAAGACGTTTGGTCAAAAACCAGGAAATGTAAAGCATCTTGGAATGACAACAGATTTCAGCAGTGTTATTACTATGCTGTCTTTTGACAAGTTTGACATATAAGTATCTTTCAACAATGGGCTCAGCATGCAACAAAAAAAAAAAAAGGGAGATGAAAGCAAAGGCTCTTAATGAGGCTGCGACGAACTAGAAATGGTGCATTTGACTTAAATGCGCTAATGTCATAAATGCACAGATGTCCAGCAAGGTATTTTTAAGATATTATTAACTTAATTTGTATTATTATGCAGTACAATCACAGCTTTTGTAGCACTCTCCAGTCTGTATGGCATTCACATCTCTTTCTGCACTGGGCCAGAGTTCAGTATAACATAGCAGAGACATAGGTGACGAGTTTGACAATTTTTTTTCAGGTTTGATTGCACATTCATATCTCCATAAATGAACCAAACTTTCTGGCCAAATTAAATCTGATTAATTATCTTATCCTTCAAACTTTCCAAAAGACAGTATAGCAAGGACACTGCTGAAATCTGTTGTCATTTCCTGATGTTTAAGTTTTCGTGCTTGTTAACTAAATTGGTTTTTGGTGCAGTGGCACGACATGCGAAGGGGGTAAACAGGTGAGCCAAAAGTTTTGTTTGTTAATGTATCAGATGTTGTAACTTTCGGTTCCCAATTGATCCAAATTTACCAGACTATGAAGTGTGAAAATGACCTACATTTACATAGTGATTTTCCATACGTTTAATTTTTGAAAGGCATATCTCTGCCTTTACTTTTTTGCTTCTAAACATACATTTATTTAGAGTTTATACTGTGTTTATTCCATAAAATCTGAGGGTTATAAATACTTGTTTTTATAGGTTAGAATGCAGTAATGTTTAATTTTTATAGAGTTGGTTTTACAGTAGTATATTAACCCATACATTAACAGAAGGTCATGTTCATACAAATACTGCATAGCTTCTTAACAACGCTTTAGTTGAAAACGATTTTCTAAAACTGTTAGAAATTGTATTGTTGACATGATTTCATTAAGGTTCCAGGACATTTTTTTTATTACTCATCTTAAAAACCTGGTTTCATAAACTCATGCAATTGGTATATAATCCATTATGGGACTAACCTTATATTTGATTGTTGCTAAATACATGTTTATAAAAATGTAATGCAATTTAAAATACTTTTATTTTCCCCGGGGAAATGTGTTTTGGGCAGATGAAACTGCATCAAGATAAAATTGGTGCAATTAAGCAAAAAACAATATTAAGAATAAAAGCTGGTGAGACAAGCGTTTTAAAGAAGCAATAACAAATAATGACACCCTGTTTCAGTCAAAGTATTTTGTTGTCCAAATACTTTTAAAGGATGCCAAGTTCTTTTTAGAAATTGATTAGAGTATTTGTGGTCCGGATCTCTTTCTGGTTTCCACGTGTGCAGGACGGTGCTGTGTTGGTACATTATATGACGAATCTTGTGCTCCTTTTTCATCTCTCATATGCTTGGGTCAGGAACTAGGAAGTAAGCATAAGCTACTCTTTGGAGCAAAGTAGTTCCAGGTTTAAAGGGAATAAAAACTTGATATGATGAAAAGGACCAATTGTTTATGGGAAATGTATCTTTCATACTGAGTGACAATGAGAATGATTTTGGTCAGTTTTTGAGTAGATTTCTTACTTACTGATCTTTAAAGATTTAAATATTAAAAATAAAATGTAATCTTATAAAAATATACCACTTAATTATGACAGTTGTGCTTTGTTGTCCTTTTAATCTCAAATTATTTCTCTCATGGTATGGTTTCGTTTTGTCAATCTAGAGAAGCTATATATAATACAATATATAATATAATATAATGACAATAAAAACGACATGATGCCTTCTAGTGGTAATTCATGAATTATATAAAAAGTTGTACACCACATTAACCCTTAATAAGTCAAAATGTTGTTTTCCTTTTAAGTTTTCTGATAAAACCTAAAGACTTATAGATACATGTATAATAGCATTACCTTTCATCATTTTTATTGATATAGTCATATTAGTAAAATAAATATTATTATATATATCTTTAACAACTGAAACTAACAACATCTGGAGATATTTAGAATCTGAGATGCCATCAGTAGGCTTTTTTATATATATAAATATATGGCTTTATTTATAGTTTGAAATGCTTTCGTTGGATTCAATAATTATTTGATTTGGATACAAACCATTTCAGTTATAATCTACATAAAAATTGTCATCAAGAAATCACAAAAAATGAATCTAATGCTCCTGTAAGCACATTTTGTGCAGAATATAAGTTTCACTGAATGCTTTCTGCTTAATCCAAAGAGTCAGGAACCCTTAGCTTGCAAACAATAATTTAAACCTTAATTCAAACTTTCCTTTAAACTTCTCTTGAACCAGTTCTTTACTATCAAAATGTATTTAGTTGAGCCTTCTGCTGCTTTACTCTATCATCCTTAGCAGAACCACACTTTCATTCATTTCCAGGCTGCTGATTGCTCTATACTTCAACAACCTTCTTAATTTGAATGAATCAAAGAGTACTGTGAGCAAATTGGAACGAGCTTCGATTTAGAGCTGTCATGGTCTGCTGCTGAGTTACTCATTTTGTATAAGGGATGATAAAGCAGCCTCTTTCCAGTGCAGTCAGAGCTGCCAGAGCTCTGGTCTTGCTGAGCAACCCAAAACTTGCTGAGGGAAACGAGAGTTCAGCGATATGAGGTGCGTTCAGGGAAATGACAGTGGTTAATGTGCAGCTCTCCAAGTTTCTTTTTTAA
Organism: Cyprinodon variegatus; assembly: GCF_000732505.1. Lineage (NCBI taxonomy): Eukaryota > Metazoa > Chordata > Actinopteri > Cyprinodontiformes > Cyprinodontidae > Cyprinodon > Cyprinodon variegatus. Next base: position 551,651 of record NW_015150495.1, on the reverse strand, counting down.
GTTGAAGAATGTTTGACCATGCGAGAGAGGAAAAGTGTAAGTAGTGTTTAGCTTTTTTTTTCCTCCCCTTGATGGATTCCAGACTCTCACCTGGCCGGGCTTTGAGCTTTCGCACACAATCACTTCCTTGTTGGTGGCTATTTCTGGTGGATTGTCGTTCATGTCCAGCACCTGCACGGTGACAGAAACGTGCCTGAGCAGACTGGGGTTGTCTGTAAGAAGAGTTAGAATAGAAGGAAAAATGGAGAAAAGCAAAATTTAGGCATTCATTGCAAAATAAATCATTCAACATTTTAAAAGACGTAACTGAGTATGGTCCAGTCAGAATAATACTAAGGCTTCAAATACTAACATTCTCAGTAAAACCATTAAACTGTTTTTAATGATTTTTACTAGTACTGCTCCAACATCTTAGATGTTTAATTCAGTGCTTAAATGTCATAGCTCTACATTCACATAACATTTTTATTACAAGGTCCAAATATGACTTCTGGCTAATATCAAAGTATCAGAACACCAAATTTGATCAGTTTCTTTTTTTTTCTCAACATGTTAAACAACTTCCCTACAACTTAGGAGGAAAACAAATAAGACTTATTCTCTTTCAGCTCCCTGGTTGTTATATTAAGCAGGTAAAGTGTACAGAGCACTCTCACTCTATTCCCAATTCAACATCTTGAATTGCTTGCTTATTTTTCCTCTTCTTTCATTTTACTTTTTTGTAAGACCCCTGACAGCCACTTACATAATTTAGTTTTAAGGCAATCCTGCCTTGAACATTGCCTTCCAGACGGGGTATTTCTTAAACTGCTCTCTCAACTAAAATCAAAGCAATAACTTTAACATTACATTAACATGTTAGGTCGAGTCAGGATATATCCAGCACTGATTTGGTCAATTTTACAGTATATACTCAAATATGGTACATAGTTCATTGCGCTGTAATTCTAGCAGATTTATAGTAAGAAGTGTTAAACAAACGCCTTAAACAAATTAAAGAGGGCCACATTTTCTGTAGCTCTGAAGTACGGTTCTTTGAGGAATGCAGCTGACTGTTGACCCATGAAGTAGATCTGTCTAGGATTGTAGAGTGCTTTTACTGGGTGGCTTCCAGGAGAGATAATGATTTACGGCATGACAAGTAGAGCAGCTGAGGTGAAACAGAACATTTGCTCAGCAAAAGAATATCAGTAAAGAAAAAATAAAAAAGATACAAAATCCTAAACTGTACATAATAAAGACATATATATATATATATATATATATATATATATATATATATATATATATATATATATATATACAGTGGGTACGTGTGTTGTGGAGGATTTCACATGAATTTTGCAGGAACTTATTAAATGAGTTGCAACTGTAATGTGAAAATTAACAAGTGAAATATCTGTGATATATATTACCATTGCTGCAAATGAGTGAAAATGATCATGTTATATGTAACGGTTTAAAAAAACACCGTTGGTTTAATTGGTTTAGGATTGTCTTGTGCTAGGTTACCATATTCAAATCAATTAATTACTGCAGCAAAAAACTGTACGATAAAAATAGGAAGTCGATCAGTCAATTATTTCATAAATTAAATAAGTAGTCAAAAAAATAATAATGAAATAACACCTTCATAAGGGATCCTTATTATATCATATCTCACCACATCATCATGATTTATGTTTTTAGTTACAGTTTAATTATGACATTCCTTTATAAAAAATAGATATAAAAGTTATCTACTCCTTTAAATGTCGGGCTTTTAAATCTCTGACCCTAGATGTTAACAATAACAAAGTGGCTTTGAATTTAAATACCCTAATAACTTACTTAAACACTTCTTATTTATATCTACTTCTACCCTCTGCAACATAGACTGCAGTGTAATTAGTTGTGAGCTGTTCGTCTTTTTTTGCGTAACTGTAACTCTTTGCCAACTCAATGTATATGCCCCATTTACACTGTTTAGGTATCTGTTGTGGAATACTAAAGAGAGATAAAGAGATAAAGAAACATTAGTATGCATGTCCTTGTCAATTGGCTGGAGATTTGCCTAATTGTGATTACAAATTACCCACGGCACCTCAGGTTAGGGGGCTTTATTGATTTAATTAGTTGCCGGACTAGAAAGCAACACTTAAACAATGCTGGTTTGATTGAATTGTATGGGCAATCATAGGGAAATGCAATCTAACCTGTTTAGCACAGAACAAACAACATGCAAATTAAACTAACCTAATATTTTCTTTAAAATCTACAATGTTTAAACACACAATTTTATTTAAGACTTGTATGTAAACATATACTGCACCATTTTTCTTTTTAACTGCAGCACAGTTGGACATTTTCTAATCGATACCATGAGAATCGCTTGTCCAGTGTCCACAAATCAAGTGTGCCATGGTATATAGCATGGGAAAACCACTAACAACAGGTGAATCTGATTACCGTGTGGTTAAGTATGTTCTTTCTATATGTGCGTTGATGACTATGTCAGCATGCAGTGTGGCTGGAGTGTCCTTAAATAACACAAACAATATCAAGTGTTCTTTACTTACAATGTGCTACAGATTTGAGTCTGTATCTAAGGGCAGCATGTGTGCTGCTGATTCATGTACTCATTGCTTTTTATGGATCCCCTCTTTTATTGATATTGATTTTGACTCCTGTGTTACTCTCTATGAATTTGAACCCCGGCTGCCCCCTGACTATACAGTCCCCCCAGGGTGTCCTGTTACCTAGAGGGATAGGAAAAAAGAGGGAGAACTATAGGCAGTGGCTTTTTTTCTTCTTAATTGTTTCTATCTAAGTCATGCTGCTTTTGTAAAGGTTTGGTTATTTGCAGGCTTCTCTGATGTATAACATCTAAAGGCTGGAGGGTAAACACAATAAAACTAGGAAAGCAACATTTTTCATTAGGATGTGTCTTTTGGGCATTAAAACACATTTTCCGACCATGCTATTTTATGCATATTTTTGTAAAAAAAACTTCCATTTAAAATCTAAAACAAAGTCTTTCATGAAAATACATCAAGGATAAGCCAAAATACCAGTCGCTAAGAGCATAAAGCAGTCAGTTTTTCATATTTGTGAAAAGGTAGTGACTTTGGATATCTCAAAAGACCTTAGGGCAGGGGTCTGCAACCTTCCAAATCCAAAGAACATTTTTTGTCCTGAGTGTGCCTGTTACCTTCTTTAGAACCTCAAAAATAATACCTGACTTTTGAATAAAACAACCAATTATTTTTCTTAAATATCTGCCTTAGGAAATCTATTTCCATCTTAAACAACCAATGGTTTATTTGTATTTTTAGCTTTTAAAAATAAGGAAAAACATAAAGACAGATCTTCTTCTATAAGCTATTAGTTGAGGTAAAAATAAAAACTTCCAAGCTAATTAGAAGAAAAATGGCTCTTAAACAAGCTGGTTCTTTTAATCTAATTTTGTTGTGAAAATTTGCCCCTATTAAGAGCCATTATGGTGGGTCCAAAGAGCCACATGTGGCCCCAGAGTCGCAGGTTCCAGACCCCTGCTTTAGTGTATATTTAATAATAATAACGAAAAACAACAGTAATACTTTATTGGTTTCACATTGCATTTAACCCACCCCCCTTAGTAGCAGTGTGCTGCCATTGTGCGGCGCCTGGGGAGCAGTGTGGGGTTAAGGGTCTTGCTCAGAAACCCAGAGTGGACGCTGTGGGGATTGACCGGGTACTTGCAGCCCTCTCAGAACAGTGTGCTGATCTAACCCACTAGGCCAACACTCACATATTTAGTCCATTGTGAAGGGGGTGGCAATTTTGGAGTATTTAAATAACTTATAATTTGTAAAATACAAATGTTACCCAGAAAAAAACTCTACTTTAAAAGATAATCAGTAATCCATTGCATGATGTTTGTTTAAACAACTGGGTACCTACCAACCTCCGAGGCCATTACTGTGATATTGTGCCACGGTATAGCTTCTCTATCCAGAGGTTGTGTTGTACGTATGACCCCACTGCTTTCATCGATACGGAAGTATCGCACACCATCCTCTTTGCTGTCCAGATAATATCTGTCAGAAAGATAAAAACATGGAATTAGAATGAATTACTGAGTTACATTACTAACAGATAATTGTTTGACAAAGAAAATAAAGGAACAAACCAATAAGGTCAGGTGTAACTTGTATGTCCCTGAGTATGTAACTCACTCTAAAATTCACCATTAGGGTTTTACTCAGGAAAGTTCTTGGTTCAAATCCTAGCCGTGACTTTCTCAATGGGTTGTGGAAACCTCCAAAATGTATCTGGGTTTTTTGTGGTTATTTTTGGGGATACTCTTATGTTAAGGCATACTCTTATACCAAAAAAATAACGTAATAATAAATAATTAGAAATAAACGTAGGGAAAACTAAACGTTTTTTTTTTTTTTTTACATATTTTGTAGCATTTCGTGTTAATTCACAAATGGGGAGCCGCTGCCAAAAACTAAAGATGTGTGGGGGGGTCATAAAGTGCAGGAACCCCTGTGTTAGGGCATTCCATTAATTTCTAATGTTTTTTTCATTTTTACAAATATATGAATAATAATCTTCGTTTCACAATTGAAAAAAAAAATATTTGAGGCAAAAGTAATAGGTTAAAATATAGCAACTTAAGTTGCTAATAACTTGGCATGTGAGTGGGACAAGTTTCCCAGCATAATTATTAAGTCGTTTAGAGATAGAAGATTAAAGTAAAAGTCAGAATATTTGAAAGTAAAAATCAAATTTGAAGCAGAACTGGATCCTACAAGAATATGACCCAATATTTATCATTAAACACATTAACATCCACATAAAATGTAGAAAAGGCAAAGACTAATAGCCTTAGTCACAAAAGAGTGCAGCTTTCATACTGAAAATTTGCAGTAGGGGGGAAAAAAAAGAAAATTTTGCAGTACAGAAAAAAACAGATGTATGAAATTCTGCATAATGGTGCCACTGCATATTTTACCTTCAGTCAACCCAATTTGCGTGGAATTGACCTCAGCTGCAAATGGATTTTCTCTTGTCCCTAAATACATATGCAAATCACCATAAACACCCAGAGGGCTCCCATTACGTGTCCAAATAACCATGTCTGTCGCAGACAACACACCTCAGGGATATTTGTTACAGTGAACCAATTTCTTGGGTGACATTAGTGACTCACAAAGGAAACCAGCTGATAATAAAAAATAAAAAAAACTTAGTGAGTATTTTGTTTCACCTTATTTGTACAAAGTGCAATCTGAATTATTTATCCACTGGATTGATCTCAAGTATTGTAAGGTAAACCCAAATCATGATAATTCAATGGGATATACCCCAATTTTTTTATCAGGAACATATCATCATACACAAACACACTATGTAAAATATAAATAATGTTTAGAACGATTCAGGACATCATAAAAAGGAACAGTAATCATAAAAACGTAAAAAAAGTAAACATCAGTCCATCAGTCTGTTAAAAATTTGTTTCTTGACACTTGAAATGTATTCCTTGATTGTACTTCACAAGTAGATACAGTTAATATACAGATCTGTTACATTAATAAAGAAAAAAAAAATATTAGCAAATGGTTTACCTATAGAAATATGAGTGCAGTGATATTTCTGATTATATTTGGAAATTGGCTCTTGTCAATTTGTCAGGACTCCAGTCTGTGTGTTTGTTTTCTGTGTTTGTCTCCCTTCCTCCACCTCCTCACACACCTGCTGAGGGTTTCCTCGTTAACAGAGTGTTCTTAAGCTGCTGACTGCCACTACCTCAACGCCAGAGTGTCTGCCAGTTTTGGGTACTCTAGCCAAGCTGAGTTTTGCTGAGTCAAACTGAGTTCTTGTCAACCTGAGTTTTAACATTGTTTGTCTTAAATAACTGCAAACTGGATTTTTCGGACCTTCTCTCCCTGGAAGGATCAACTGAGCTTCAAACTGAGCTGGGGTTCAAACAGGAGGTTTGGATCCACTTTCCCCAAGAGATCGTTTGAGCTTCACACTGAGAAAGGGATTTTTCTCCATTATGACCTGTTCAAGAACCGCAGGAAATCTGAGTGGCAGTCAGTTTCTCCGTTCACCTACAAACAACCGCATTCTGGGTAAACCCTTTTCCGCCCTCCACCGAATCAGACAAACTCTGGAACTACAGCATACAGACTGGAGTCAAAGATTCAATAACTTCTCTGGAAACGTGAGTTAGCACCCAAATCCTCTTCTCCAAGTTCACGAATCTATTTTCCCACTGAGCCTGAACTAATCGCTGTGCCTTCCCCCTCACTTTTCAGTTGTGGTTGAACAGTTTTCAGAGCAACACTTCTCTCTGCATTATCTCTTCAATAAAACCTGTTAAAACTTTTCCCCTGGTCTCCATGTTTGGTCTTCTGCATTTGGGTCTGAACTTTAGTAAAATCATGACACAATTGTCTATTGTATGTGTAATCAAACTTTGTTAAAGTATATAAACAATGTCTTAGCAACATGATGTGGCTGCCCCATATGACTGGCATGGAAAGCTCATGGATCATCACAAAAAACAACAAAAAACACAGACTTGTAAATCGACTCCCTAAAGAAACAATAGGGCAGTAGTGTAATGTTAAACTATAATGCATGTTTCCTACCAGTATTCCTTTGTAATGCTGCTCAGTTAAAATTATTTTTCCACTGAATATTCAAAACACACACAAAGCAGCATTATTGTATGAATTTTTACTGCTATCTAGTTGTCAGAGCTGTGCAAAATTATGCATCTTTATATTGAACAGCCTAATAAAAACCTAACATTTGATATTTTTAAATATACTCCAATGGACAGTTTCTGTTTAATTAGGATTTAACAATAACAGCACAAAAATACATTTTACTGTATATTATAACTGTTGATTTGTAATTGTAAATATATTAAATGAATAAGATTTGATTGACAACTTAAATCAAAGTAGGCTAAAATCAGTTGCCGATTATAGCTGTACAAAAACCAGAGATCAGAATTCAGTCTTAAAAATTTGATTAGTGTATCTCATGTTTTTTTTTTTTATAAATACACTTTTAGCTAGGAAGATCTACTGACAATGTGACAATCGTCTCACTCAGCGTGACTGAAGCTACAGTAAAAATATTTGTAGTCAAAGAGTTTTATACAGGCTTCTTGTCACACAGGACTCCTCGCCTCAACCATCACCCTGTTTTTAAAAGGCCACTACATCCACAGGACATTTTTACAGACACAGTAAAAGTCAAGTGAAGAAGTTGAGGTTAACAGTGGAAACAGACTCACAAAATACTTGATTTCAACCCAGTTTGCTTAATAACTACAGGAAACCTCAACATGTACTGAAAACAGAGTGTGTTTACAGTAAGCACACAATGTAGAGTTGTCCACACTGTGCATAAATGTAGAAAAGCAATTTTTTTTAACACATCTGAACAGGCAAAATATGTATTTATATGTCCTGACCAATATTTTAAATCCCTTTGCTTCTGTCAGATTTGCTGACCTCAGATACAGCAACTTTAAAGAGCAATATTTTCCTTTAAACATTTCAAAATGTGGCTTCATTACAACTTCAAATCTCAATGTGCATCTTAAGATTCCCTATGATATAAAAACAAAAAGTAAAGCAAATTGAAGGAAACTAATGTATTGTCATGAACTTGGCGCGGATGACTGGGTTGATTACTTATTTTATTCACCAACCTAGCTCCACCCAGTTTCTCATTACCGCTCATCTATTTCACCTGCTGCAGCATCTATTTAACCTGCCTTCTTCCAGTCAACAGTGCAACATTATTTGAGTTCTTGGCGAGAGTCTCTAAGCGAGTATTTGTGTTTGATTGCTTGATCCTAACCCATTCTGCCTTTGGACTTCTGAACCTGCCTGTTCCCGTTGTGATCTGTTAGCCTTACCTGTCTTCAGACTCCTGCTGGATTCTGCCTGTTTACCGAGCCTGGAATTGCTTCCTGACATCGTTATTGATTTCTCTTCGGTACCTCTTCGGATCTCTGATCTTCTTCCAGTGAGCCTCCTTGATACTGGCTTTGGCTTTGCCCTCTGGATTATCCTGCCTTGCTTCACCTGCTTGTATCTGATATCCTGCCTGTCCTTTAATCTTCAGGGCTTCAACATCTGTGACTTTCTGGGCGGTTCCCGCCACGTTTTTTCGGCAGCCGACTGGCTGAAAATTACCTCCGTTTTTTGGGCATGGACTGAACTTTAAGACCAGAGGTCCTTGCCTTAGACATCCTAGCTGTTCATTGCAGATCCATCATTTTAAATAATTTTTGAGATTATAAAATGTCTTCCTGAATACTTGGTTTGTTCTAAACCCTGACACTTATGGTGACAAAATTCTACAAATAACAGTAAAAATTACATGCATGTATTATTAACCCCCTCTACTTTAACATCTATGAAGAAATACTATTATAAACGGTTTTCTTAAGAAGATTTAGAAAATCTCTCACATCCATAGAGAATGTATTCAGCAACTTTAGATGCATTTCTACATCAGCACACGTGAATGGTTGAATTACCTTCACAGCTGTTTCAAGGTTCTGCTCAGGCCTGGTAAATGAGCCATTAATTTGATTCTGGTGTGTTTGAAAGGTTGAAAGGTAACGCGTCTTCAAGGCAGAAGTTGAAGACCTCTTTTGTAACTCCAGCCTAGTGTTCATGGAGCTTTTGATGTAATCATAATACAGTAGAAAAACAGTTTTTCATTAAGCATTTATCCATTTATTGGTGAACACAAAAAAAGACATTCACTACAGAATCTAAAAACAAAGTCCAGAGTTAGAAAAACTGCCTCAAACAAAACGAACAAAAAAATATATTTTACTGAAGCCATTCTAATTTTCTCTTTTCTTTTTCTGTTTATAGGATCTAAAACAGGTTTAAAATAGTACCTGAAATGAAATGCACCATCCCCCCTGAGAGACAACACACTACTCAGCACTGACTGATTTCATAAACGAGACAGTGTCTGATAAAATCACCACACCAGCAGCTGCATTTGCGTATAAAAGGCTTTTTGAGAAGTTAGTTCATTCGTGCACCTCATAACCCAGCTGTCAGCATTCAGCTATTTCGCAAAGCAGACTGAGATAAATGAGAAGAAGCCAGTTCCTGCACTTTATGGACATTTTTTACCCCTCACAGTTTCAAAGGGGTTTTATAGTTCTCTTACACATTGATGGATTTCAAGTCACATGCTGAAAACACGCATACAAAGTGGCTAAATTATAAACACTAAAAGGCTATGATTCTGCAAGTCAATGTGTTTTTTGGAGGCACAAAAAGAAAACAAGAAGGAGACCTGCAATCTGAGAAAAAGGGGGAATATATACACTGCAAAGGGTTATCTGACAATAAGCGTTTTATTTCTCCATGAAAGAAAATGTCTTTCTAAAACAAAAAAATGGGAGATAAACAAAAATAAACAAATAAATATGCATATATGTTTATATATTCCACATCCATGCGTTTAATCCACACATCCACAGGTTAGGAGTTTTAGTAAAATACTAAAACAGACTGAATGTCCAATAGAGACCAATAGTAATCAAGCTATTGATCTCAAAATGCATGCTACAGTATTATTAGGTCCAGCTCTGCTCAACATATAAAGGAAAATAAGGAAGTGACGAATAATAAAGATTTTTCTGTCTTCAAGTCAAATATCAAATTTCCCAAACTGGATTAAGAGGTGAGTGTCCCACTTGTCCACTCAAAGTGAACTGTTGTAAAAAATGGATGGATGGATGGATGGATGGATGGATGGATGGATGGATGGATGGATGGATGGATGGATGGATGGATGGATTTCACAATGATGTTGTACTTTATTTT
>NW_015150495.1:531271-541784 GCF_000732505.1 Cyprinodon variegatus | reverse complement strand
GATGGATGGATGGATGGATGGATGGATGGATGGATGGATGGATGGATGGATGGATGGATGGATATTCTAAATGTGTTGATTTGTTTCAACCTCATTCACTTCAAAGCTGCTCAATACAGCTGGGGCTGCTGCCCACCCATTAAACAGATAGAATGACTGCTGCTTTTATTATAACACAGATCAAATGTGAGACAGACTAAAAGGTACAAATCAATTGCTGTAAAAATCAACCAACCATAAATGTTTAGTGTTGAGAGGTGTAAACTGAAACTAGGGACTGCTGTCTCTTTAGGAGATGCAAATCTATTATTGTGTTATACTCAGACTCCTATCTGCCACATGTTTCAATAAGACACAAAAATATAAGTTAAGCATTTTCTTTCTACCCATCTGCTCCTGTTGTATACCAAATTCAATTTGAAGCTTAGCTACACTGTCAGGCAGATTTTAATGTATCAAATAACAAAACATAATACAGTATATATTGTAGACCACCTCTACACATTGTTTACAGTAAAGTCCTACTTCAGAGCCTCAGAAATGACCTGAAATCAACTTTTACTAATCTTACTTAAAATATGATGCATTGGTAAAGCTAGCAGTGTTGCCAGCTGTCTGCAAATTGTCAATTATTGTAAAATGTTGGCCTCTGTACAATGTGCTTCTCAGTCATCCAGGTCATAGTCATTCCAAAAATAAAATTCAAAATCCCACTGGATTTGTGTTGAGTTCATTGAGTTTGATGTTTTATACAGTAGTGGGCTACTGTATAAAACATCAAACTCAACGCTATTCCTGACATTTTGAATTGAAAAAGCTTTCTGGATGGGAAGCAAAATGTCTTCAAACTTGGAAACCAAGTCCAGTGGATGTTTTAAGTTTTTTTTTTTTTTTTGGAAAGCAATGTATAATCACTAATCCCCAAAAAGGCACAATGTGTAATAATTTGAACATTCTGTTAATGTGTAGTTGTAATCCATTATCATCAGCATATCGCAACTGACTGTCAGAGTAAGAGTTTTTCTGTGAATTATGAAGGCAACTTTGTACAGATTCGAAACAGATGCACTACTGGCTGGAAAATCCAGCCAATTATGCTTTTTCAAATGTAGCCGGCGAGTGACATGTACGTGTTTTGCCTCAACAGCCATAATTGGCTGAAAAGTCTGCTGCGCCCGCTCCATGAGTGAGGAAAAGGAAAAAAGAAAAGAAGAAGAGAAAGCAGAGCCCATGGCAGAGCAGGTATGGAAGAAGGCACAGAAAGTGAGGAAACAGACGGAAGGAGGAAAGGTTAGGAAGACGGCAGGGCAGAGTCAGGGTGAGCAGCACCACCCACAAAGCTGTTGAAAAGAGTTGGAGAATATATTGCTATGGTAGAGGCCTGTTGCTGGTGCTGTGGCACTGAGCTGATAGCTGTAGTAACGATATAAAAAGTAAAAAAATAGCAAATGAAAAAAACTCACAGAGAAAGAAAAAAAAATGTATGCCAACACAATAATCCATAACACAATTTGCAAGCAAATTCTACACTTGTGTACGACTGCTTTATTCACATGTAATACTCTCAGCCTGTCAAAATCAAGATACATCTGATGTCTCATGTCCATATACATAAGACATCAGAAGTGTCTTGTTTTGAGTTGGTGCCTGTTAGATGCTATGTAACTGTGACTAAATCACATCAATAAGCTTGTTTTTTGGTTATGAGGAGTATACAATAATTTCTCTCAAAATACAATAATTTCATTTGTCTAATGCAATAGTAAGATTTCTGATTACGCCTCCTTTTTTTTCTATAACGGACAAATAAAAATAAACATAAAAATATCAGATTGTCTGAGTGATCAATAATGAAGACAACTGCTGCCTATCCAAAGGAGTAATAATGTCACTCAGTACCAACATAGATTCTTCTTGGGGGCTATAACCTGAATATGTCAGGACAAAGTTTTAATAAATTCTTTGGCTAGTTAAGTATTGTTTTAATAATTGATGGTTGATTTATTCAATTTCTAAAGGAAAGAAAAAAGAACAGAGATTCAAACAGTTGCCAAGCAGTTTTAATTATATTCAAAAGAATAAGGTTACATTTTATATTTTTTCATACAAAGTAAAGCATATAATTAAATCCTTCATCTAAGAGTGAACTATGCAAAAAGAATTTCACTAATTAGACTTTAACTTGTCTTATGAATTACCTTGTAGTACCACAAGCCAGGTAAGGTATATCAGTGAAAACTGATGCTTTTTATAGAAAACCTTTTACTAATCTGATTGTATGATATGCTTTAATTGTCTCTTTAAAGGGCCTTGAGTTTACGTCTCATGGAATTACGCTACATAACTAAGCTAAATTTAATTGAAATTGTCTTAATAAACAAAATTTAGCCAAATAAAGCTAAACCCTCAGACACGTGTTTTTCTCCCTTTGTTATTCCCTCAGAGAATTCAATAAAATATTATCTTACCAAATAATGTCTTATTTATCTTTTGTAATTGCATTCTGAGTAGGTTTGAACAAATGTCAATTCCTCTAAATTAAAAAGGTAATTACATAATTTAAATTTATATAAGATAAACTTTGTTTTTTAAACGCAAAATCCATACTGAAGTGTGATTCAATTGCATAATTTTATTAATAATGGTTTTAGTCATATTTTATTTGGCTTTTTAACAACTAATTTGTAAACATGAACTTTCACTTGCTTAGTTAAGAGTTCTTTGTCAAAATTAGTTTTGTTAATCACTTCTAATATTTTGAATTGAAGTTGTTAAGAATTAATTCCCTTTGCGTCCAGATTTGAGTCCTGATTTAAGTTTAAATCCCACTTTTATTTTTTGTCCCAACCCAGCCAGTGGGGGATTTATTCAGAGAACAGCACACAACAGTCCGAGGATTATTGGAATTAATAATACACGACATAAAGTTACAACACACTTACAGCAGAAAAAAAAAATCAAGAATCAGATTAAAATTAGTTAGAGAAAGAAAGGACCTTACTCTGTCCTGGTGTAACCTAGTTTTGGACCTCCCTTAGACTTTTGTTAGTCTAAGGGATATTTACTGTGTTTCATTTAATAAAGTCTCAAAGTGGCCTTGTGACCACTTTGAGGCTATAGCTAATAGCATAAAAGCCTTCAATACGGAGCATTTCTTCAAACATTACAAAACACATAAGCAGTGCTGGCACAGCCTGTTTCCAAAGCAGCAGCGTTATGGCAATTTTGGCATCATGTCTGATGTTTTATTTTTATCAATAAAGAATATAATTATCAAAAATAAAAGTATATGTCATTTGCTTTAAAGCAACCCTGTCATGGTCCCTCCTTTTGTAAGTTTGTCATTTCACTGTGATTTTGTGTCATTGTAGTTGTTTTCTAGTAATATTTAAGCAGTGTTGAGTATTTTTGTTTTGTTCTCTGTTGCCCCTTGTGCTTCTATTTGCTTCTATGGACACCTGCTCCCAGATAGCTGATTAGCCCATTCTTTGTTCTGTCTCCCGTATATAGACCTCCTTTGCAGTTCCTCAGTGCTTGTTTCTCGTCTTTACTTTGCTCCTCTTATGCGTTTTCCTCTGGCGTCTCATGGTTTTTGGTTTTCTGTATTTTGTTCTTGGGTTTTGTTTCTGTTGCCTTTTTGCATCTTACTCATCTCTGCATTTGGGTCATCAACCAAACTCCACCCAACATTGACAAATATTATTTAACTTTTAGTGACTACACATGGTGCTTGAGCTGTGACTTTAAATTATCCTCCATGAAGTCTACTGACAACATGGCAAAATTAAAGTCTCCCTAAATTTGATAGCAGAACACTTTAGAGCAGCAGATTGAGAAGTCCTGGAGCAACTGGCAAATTCAAGGTTACATTCACCTATCTAGATAAAATTTTATAAGAGAACCTATATCTGATCATGTAAGTATTGTACCAGTTTTGTTGCCAAACAACAACTTTAAGCTCAGGTAGCTCTCTTCTTTAAGGGGAGCTAGAATGCATTTAAAGGGGCTCTGAGTCACATGACTCAATCAGTGATGGAACTTTGCATCAATATGTGCAGAGTGTTGTATATTGACCTAAGGAATCATTTAATATATCTAATTTAAGCTATCATTTTGTGATAAATTTCAGTGTTGCTTTAAAGATGTATTGTGATTATGCTACACTATGTAGTCAAATGTTTTATAAAATACAGCAAAGATACACTTTTCTTCAAAATGACTGGATTCATCCATCCATTTTCCATCATGCTTATCCCACGCAGGGTACCCAGAAGTGCTGGTGCCTATCTCCAGCTGTCGAGAGGCAAGAGGCAGGGTACACCCTGGAAAGGTCGCCAGTCCATCGCAGGGCAACACAGAGACAACACACACCCTAAGGAGAATTTAGAGAAGCCAATTAACCTAACAGTCATGTTTTTAGACTGTGGGAGGAAGCTGGAGTACCACGCAGAACATACAAACTCCATGCAGAAAAACCCCAGGCTGGGAATCAAACCTGGAACCTTCTTGCTGCAAGACAGCAGTGGTACCCACTGAGCAGCTCAACTGGATTCAAATTCCTTGAAATTGTTCTGTTTTTGTTCCCAGGGAAAATATGTTAAATTATATTATATTTCATGTTGTGCTTTAAGCCATGTACTGCTAACTGGAATTATTCAAATGTTTATTTACATAGAAATGCAAACACTTAAAAATGCTAATATAACCAGAACATTTCAAAAAATGTCATTGTTTTCAAACAATAATAAAGCTCTTATCAAATAGAAAAAAAATAACTACTCATCAGAGGAACCATAGAAAAGAATATTCTTATTTATATTACTAAAATATTATTGGTAATTAAAAGTTTTGCAAAATGGAAGGATTGGCAATTCATTAATACATTTCTAATATTTGGGGTTTTGAGAATTTAATAGAAAATAACCAATTTTTAATAAAGATGACATGTTTAAATCATAGACACCTTTGAAAGGTTTGAAAAGAAATGAACTATTATGAAGGAAATGTCAGTCAATATACAAATAAACCTCAAATTAGCCAATCTTTTGTCGTCTGAAACAAATATGATATTCTCAAAATAGCAATTCTAAAAGTATCTTTAATACATATATTTACTGACTGAGAATACCACACACACAAAAAAAACTTATAGATTAATCCATGATTAGTTTATTGTGAATAATGATTTATTTGTTAAGTATAACAATAGCATTAATTTAACTCACTAGCTAGAGTTTGGATACCTTAAACAGCAAAGCTGCTGCAAGCAAATTGTACTTTGTATCTATAATTTTATCTAATGGTAGTTATTTTTCTGCTCTCTCCCTAAGTCCCTCTCTATCTCTCCAATTTTAACAACTTTGTAAAAACAAAGATTAGATTCTATATAAGTTATAGGCTATACAATGTAAGAATGCTATAAAAGTTATTCTCTGATTGGTTACAGAGGCTTGTGGCATCTTCAATCCTGGACTCTCCAGCTCCCAGAGCTGCTTGGCTGTGTGTTTGACTCTGCCAGAGGCACAGACAGCAGGAAGCTTTTTTTCCAAACAAATCCAAAACCTAGTCTGGTTAACTATGGAGATTCTGAGAGCAGACAGGATGTTTTTGTCTTCACTTTGCACAATTGGTTTGTTTATTTGTATGGAAAGTTTCTGCAAATTGTTATTTTTTTCCCCCTACGTCTTTTACATGCTCAGCATTCCCCAGTGAATTTCTTTGTCAGTATTTTTCACATATTTAGCGCTGCTCTAAATCCAAAGGGAGGAGCCTCTGGGTATCCCAAAAGCCAGAACTAAGAGAGAACAGGATCACTTGTCCCTTTAGGAATAACCCCTGAGCAGACAGAGCCACTGTTGGAGCTGAAGTGACTCGCCCTCCACCCGAGGGACTAAAGTGGCAGAACAATAAAACAGAGTTTTATGTTTTTCCAAAATAATAAACAACTGTATGTGACCCACAGTATCCCTGTTATTTCTCTGATGTTTTGCTTTAGTTTGTCCAGATTTCTGAAACCTTTCAACGTATAACCTATTTGCTCTTAAACCCTCAAATTGATGTTTAACATTTTAACTCAGAGTAACCTACAGTCTTTTTTTTATAAAAGCAAAAAGGTTCTGGATTCTCCAGTTTGCATGTTCCCTTCCGGCTTCCTCCCACAATCCAGAAAAATGACTGTTAGGTTAATTGGCATATCTAAATTCTCCTTAGTTGTGTGTTTGGGTGTGTGCATGGTTGTATGTCTTTGTGTTTCCCTATGACAGATTAGCGACCTGTCCAGGGTGTACCCTGCCTCTCGTCCATAGACTGCCGTATATAGGCAGCGGCCCCACTACAACCCTGACGGAGTAAGAGGGAGAAGTTGGGGTAGTTCTCTATAGTTCCTTCAGAAAATCAGAAAATACATCACAACAGACATAGACTCAGCTAACATCCAACATTCCAGATAATACAAAATATGCCATTCAAAATTTCACAACTTTCCTTGATGGGGCCTTCGCTTGTCCTTGGCTAGTACCCTTCAATTTCTTGTTTAACATCTAAAATATTCTTTCTGTCAAGATTTGTGGACATTAAGATTTAAAGAGAAGCATCATCTCCTGGTCAGACCCTGTAATTCAGTGAAAGGGTGGATGCAGAGTAAGAAAAATATGTACATCTATAAGAAGGCCAGTGTTTGGAAGTTGGAGGGGATTTTGCTGCCATTCTGCTGGCTTTTGACTGGAAGGGCCATTTTGCATGGCTGCTTTTGTATATATATGTCTCTATATGTATATAAGTCTCATTCCAGTGCATGTTTATTGCTTTTGTATTTTAAATCAAAATAAATATAAGCAAAATAACTATGGCAGTAGTAAAGGCACATTCATCTTTAACAGTTTACAGCTATGAGCTTCTGATATTTTGAATACTGTCAAGCTTTCAAACAAGACTATGCCTACTTTCTGGTTCATGCATTTTAGCCTTCATGCCTACATGATGTTTTGCTTTTTTTTCAAGAGACCTGTCAGTTAGAGAGACAATAATCTGTCAAAGACACTATCAAACAATTTTGAACTCAGTCTGACAGAATCTGTCTTGTTTAAAGATGGTGGGAGATAACCACACGGTACAACGCCTTCTACTTGTTGCTTCACAGAGTTGTGGTTACTAGGTGTTGCGACAGCTCAAACATCCAGAAACATAAATACCTTGGCTGACAGTGCCACTACCTGTCATGCTACCTGTCAAAGATTTTGACTGCCCTCAGCATTTGAGAGAAATCCACTACCACAGCTTTCATGCCACAGAATACCAAGTAGGGCTCAAGGAAGTTTGGGAGATAGTAGACTCAGTAGACAACTATGCTAATATAGCTGTAATGATACAATTTTTACAGCTTTCCTATAAGATTGAAATTATTAATTGGTTAAAAGTAGGTTAAAAGTATCTTGCATCACAAAGGGGCATATTGGGTAGTAGTAGAACTACTACACATTAGAAATACAGTACATTTTTCCCACCAGAAGGAATATATGCTGGTGGTAGGTCGTTATACAGAGACAATCATACAGTTGACATAGAAAAAAAATCTTAATTATATAATATTGAAATTAAATAAATAGAGGTGGAACAAGAATGTTATTGAAATAAAAATGATACTTTTTGCAGGGGGAGTGAAAAATGACAGATTTAGAAAATATACAACAGTAATAACAATATGTAATGAAACAGTATTTATATTAGTATTTTGGTATTGCAGGCGGAAAGTGTCAGAGGAAAACCCTCGTCTTGTTAATGAAGCTAGTTGCAGATAGGAAAAGCTGCTTTTTTGGCAAGAGGTTTTGGTCCTGATAGATTGTAGTGTCCTGCCAAAGTGAAGCAGTTTGTGTCCAATGTGGGAGGGGTCAGCTGCAACTTTTCTTGCTCATCTTCAAGTCCCAAAAGCATGGAGTTCCTGAAGAGAAGGAAGATGGCAGCCAATCAACCTCTCTGAACAATGATTTACATGCTGCCATCTGCACTTGTCCCTGATGATGGCAGGCGCATGTCAGACGGAGAAGAAGATGAGGATGGACTCAATGATGTGGAGTAGAGGTGAACCATCATTATCTTTGGCAGGCTGAACTGCTTCAGCTGCCACAAGAAGAACATTATCTGTTGTGCCATCTTGGTGAGGAAGGAGATAAAGCTTGAGGACTGGAAAGTTGCACAGGATGATGGGAGAGGGTGGGGCTGCACTCTTTCTAAAGTCCACCACAATCTTGAATGTTCTGGCAGCACCAGGTAAACAGCTGACCACTTTCCACCTGTAGGCAGATTCATTTTCCTCAGAGATAAGCCCAATTAGCACGGTTTCATCTGGAAATTCACGAGCGGACTGCTAACTCCAGATGTAGCTTTTGGTGTACAAGGAGAACGGTCATGGGGAAGAGAATTAAACCTTGAGGGGAACCAGTGCTAAACATCCTTAACCTTTGTGAACAGATAGTTCACAAAGGTTACAGATAATTTTTGGGAGGACTGACTGAAAGGACTCCAAGCATTCTGGAGCTAACAGGGGCAACAGTAGAATCAGATTACAGAGTTTGTCCTGCAAATGGAGGGTTGTCGGCTCAAGCCCCCGCTCTGGCTTTCAATGCCGTTGTGTCCTTAGGCAAGAAACTTTATCAGCATTGCCTACTGATGGTGGTTGGAGGGACTGGTGGCGCCAGTGTACGGCAGCCTCACTTCTGTCAGTGAGCTTCAGGGCAGCTGTGGTTTCCATGTAGTTTGCTACCATCAGTGTGTAAGTGAGCATTAATGGGTGAATGACTGAAAGTAGTGTAAAGCCCTTTGGTCAAGTCTTCTGATTTGAAAAAGCGCTGTTTAATTACAAGCCATTTACCATTTACCATTAATAATATCAGCTTTACATTTAAATTAGAAGCTCTGGTAAATAGCCTGAATTATGTTGATGGGTTGATGTTCTCTACTCTCTAATTTGTTTTGTTTTAGTGAGGATTTGTGCAGCATCATTCTGGATTGACTGCAGCTGTCTGGTTCTATTTTCAGGCAGACCATTGAAAACGCAGTTGTAGTAATCAGTTTGACTAAAGATTACGGGTGTAAATAATAATCGTCTTGTATCGATGCTTCGATCCAAAAGCCGACAATCCGATGCATCGACACATCCGAAAGAGTATCGATTTATGTTTTTTTTTTTTTCCTCTGGTCTATTTTTATCCATTTGCTTCTGGATGTGATTCTGACTCCGGTGTTGCGGTGACACTAAACCTATTTTGCCCTCCTACCTCGCTTCCGTTAGCCACTACCCTCTTTCCGCTTGCAGTATTTCTGATGCAAGGCCGTTCAGAATCTATAAACAGAGGCATTATTATTTTTCAGTGAATGAGGTTTTCATAGGCCTAGGTGGAGTACAACTTTGCTACTTCTTTTATTTACTGTTGTTTCTCAAATAAAATGCGTAACAGTATTACAGGTTTCATTAATTTATTTCAAATTCGAAACATTATCTAGCCTGTAAGGTAAAAGAAAAAAAAAGGTTAACCAATTAATCGAATCGTATTGTATTGCAGTGTATTCTTGAGTATTGAAAATAATCAAATCGTTGGGTCAGCAATTTGATACTGAACTGAATCACCATGATGGATGTGATTTACACCCCTACTAAAGATAATCACGTGGATTAGTTTTTTGAGATCTTTTTGCGACAGAAGTCCCTTAAAGGTAAAATTTGTAATTCTCTTCAATTTCGTTTTTATTCAGATGAAGAACAATTAGGCACAACTGTGTATTGACTTGAAAAGTTAAAGGAGCAGGAACATTTCTGAACAACATTTGAACAAAGTTTTTACACTGACATCTTCTACAGCAGACACTATATAAACAAGTACTATATGAACAAGTAGATCTCATTACAATATTTCAGTAAGTACATTTCCTTACTACCAACCCAATGATTTATCAGCCACCAACAGGTTGTGTATTTCTGTTCATAAATTTTAAATGTTTTTATGAACTCTCTTGCCCCTGCAGTGCATGCCAAATATCTCAAATATGATCCCATTACACGCTGCAATAACAGAAAATTGCTTCTTATTGATATAAGAGCAATGGACTAGCTCTTAAGGAGTATCAGGTTCACAACTATTCCATCAATTTTGTCAAGAACATGAAGGAAATTCAAATCATTACAAGCGGTGTAGTTGCTGGAGTGTAATGCCAAGGAACAAGGCACCTGTTCAGTAGTGTGCCTTAGGCTAGTATATTTTTTTTTTTTTTTTTTTCTCCCATTTCCCACCAGTATACAAGCGTCTGTTTAGAGTGCATATTAATGTGCAGAGTAATTGTCTTGCCTGAGGTTTCTTCTCATGCTTGCAAGAATAAATAGGCAGCTATCTGGTAATACTACAAACTAATATGATTTACAGGGAAAACATCATAACTACCTATGAATGTTTAGTTGTTTTAGGGATATTAGGCAAAATATGATATATATATATATATATATATATATATATATATATATATA
>NW_015150495.1:498985-530843 GCF_000732505.1 Cyprinodon variegatus | reverse complement strand
ACATAGGAGCGATGGATCTTGCGCTTGTTGAAGAGCAGACCTAGAGATGATTTGGAGTGGCTTTAAGTAGAGTGCTGGAAGATGATTGGGCATCGAGGAAAGTGGCTTGAAGCGGGTTGGCTGCATCGCAGGCGGATTGAATGGAAGTAATCAGAGTTTCTTCAGTTGAATTTCCGCCTTAGCTTCATATATATATATATATATATATATATATATATATATATATATATATATATATATATATATATTACATAAATTGCAAGTTCTACCACGCACACTGAACAGCATTTGCAAATTAGGAAGAGAAAGACCCTCTTATAGACCAAGAGTAGGAACATTTCTTCTCTGCTTTTATCCCTTAGGGAGAAGTGTGCTGCCACACCAAGTAGCACACAGGGAGCATATGCACACAGAGAGACAATCTGAGCTTTGAACCAGCAAACTTACGACCTCTTCAGGATGCAGAAGCTCTGCTTTCCAACCAATAGGCCACCAAAGCCACTAGAAAAAGCTCCATAAAAAGTCACATTATAATATCCAATATACTAATATAAATGCAGTCACAAACTTAAATATGAAAAGAGGAAATTATAATAGTTTGGGTGAAAAAAAATGAATTTAATATCACCCAGTGTTTCCAAAATAGTTCTTGGTTGAAAAACCAATAGTGGACCTTCAAAGGCATATACAACTTAAAGTTGTTTTCCCTTTTTTTAAACACATGATTTTCAGAGATTGCTCATGCAGTGTAAAGAGGTTTTTGATGCCAGACAGTTTTTCTTTTGTTCTCCACCCACTTACTTCCCCAATTCTTAAGAATTCAACTCTTAATACATTGTCAGAGTCAGGTACAAGGACAGATGGAAAAATAGACCTTAGCCTCCTGCAGAAACCTGACGTAATACTGACCAAGATCAATGAAAATATCTGACTATTGAAGTAAGTATAAGATAATGTCAGACAATTGTGCTTTTATAACCTCTTTCCAGTATTCTGTTCATCATGCAAATATGAGTTTTGCTTATTCAAAAAGACTTTTAGGAAAAATTATCGTATATGTTTATATATAATTTAATCTGCAAAAAAAACACCCTTTGATTTAAGATAAAACCAAACACCAAATGCTTCTTATCTAATGCAAGTCAGCTAAAAAAAAAAATGCAGAACCTTAAAATAACCCCTGTGGCATTAGAAAGCTTTGGGCCTCCTTTGTATGCGCTTGTCAGTCTGAGGAAGGGAAGAATCAATTTTTAAAAACTTTTGCACGAATGGTACATTTAGTGCAAATTCCTTACCTCACAGGACTGCCTCTGCTGTCAGGATCTCGAGCTGTCACGGAGCCCACTTCTGTGCCACTTGGGGAGTTCTCATAAACATCCAAAATATAATAATCCATAGAAAACACGGGGGCTTCGTCCACATCCCCAACTGTAATCTTAAGGGTAGCAGTGTCTTTGAAAGCTCCAAGGTAGGAAAACCGTGGGTCCACATGTGTATTCATTCCTTCAATGTGTAGCGTGTAGGTCTTCTTTCTTTCATAGTTCAGAGGCTGTAGGAAAAAGACAGAGGTTTTTGAGATTAGTGTACACACACCCCTTTGTTATTATAGTCACAGGTTATCATTTGTACTTTTAAAATGAGTACCAGTTATAAATATTACCAAATTATAACCATATGTCTGGTGTTAGTTTAGCTATGTGTTATCATTTGAGGATCTTGGGTGTGTCCTATAATGCATGTCAAACATGTTGGAAATAAAAGGACCTCATCTTCAGGAAATTCTTATAACAAAATCCTTCCTTTTATATCTGCACCCATGACTGAAAAACAAACAAACAAAAAAGAAACAAAACATAGTGTATGTCAAAGGTTACCATCTGGGAATGCTAGTTTTTTTTTTTTTTTATACGTAATGTGCAACATGTAGTCTGACATTTTGGGAAATATTTTATCCTGCTTCATTACAACCTGGGTTCAGAACTGATGGACAGGAGATGCAAACAGAGCACCAAAAACACTATTTTGTAAGCAAGGTTAGGTACTTTCTTAATTTAGTCTAAACGTTACATACATTGTTTTTTTTCTTGTTTGTACAGTTTTGAACTAAAACTTCTCAAAATGCCTTTCCATTTCTAACATCTGGGAATAGAAAAGTTCCATTAATACTATAGCAAATCTCTAAAGACAGCAAGCAAAGCCAGATACGGAAGCTTAAGATGTTGTAGGAGACATATAAATAAGTAAATAAATAAATAAATTTGGTAAATGGGGCTCCTATGGACTCGTGTCCTCACTAAGTATGTTCTTGAGAAGAACCCAGGAAAGTTTGGACTCAGGGAGAACAGGAGCACTCAGCATTAATATGGGTCAATCACCACATGCCTACATTTCACCTCCTGTTATAATATAATAGTATCTCTAGATACTAATAAATTATTACTTTTTTCATTCAGTGGGGGAAAAATTATTAAGACAGTCAGATAAACACAAATGAAATGAACATTTTGCCAAATAAAACAAAAGCGGTGCTTCACACACGGCTAGGACGAGAGAGGGCTGCTGCTGACGGGCAGAGGTTAGCCTTGGCTGCCGTTACCCTTGGAGTCCCGCTAGTTGCAGTGGTTCGCAATTTAAATAACAATGCTGCGGACATTGTTCTTTAAATTGCGCAATAAATCGGTAAATTGGCCGTATAGTGACACTTTAAAGTATAATATGCTCGCCTCAAATGATCTTAAAACGTACTTTTACTGAACAACAGCAACAGAAAAGAGAACTTTTGACTTAATACTCTGAGCTCTGTGAGCCCTCCATTGAAAGCTGCTGCTGCTGCCGCAGTGCATGCTGGGAAAGCTGTCAATCTCAAGAACGGACAAGTCTGCTCTGATGCATACTCACTAAATTTTGTCCGTTCTCAACCTGTTGTTCTTGTGAATTGGAATAGTACAGGGCTGATGTCATTTCACAAGTACACAAGCACATGAGAACGCACAAATATACATATTTCAGAAATGCCAATTTAAATAAACCATTTTTTTTTACTCATGTAGTTTGGTTATTTGCTTATATCTCTTTAGCTGCACCCTTGTACCTTTTTCAGACTGATGATTCCCTCTTTTGTGTCTTTATCCGTGGATATGGAGAACATATTGGCCCCCTCTGAGTTGATGATGCTGTACTTAATGTCTGCATTAACGCCGAGGTCATCATCATTGGCTTTGATCTTCCCTACTGGTTTCCCAACTTGAGCAGATTCGGGGACGTACAGCTGGTAATTTTCTGTGGAAGAGCAATGATAGACACTTAAGGAAAGCAAAAGAACATTTTAAAGAAGACAGCCACTGCACCACACATTTCTGTGACTGGTTTTCTAAAAGAGCTTTGCTGAGCAGTTTGACTGTCACTATTTGTTCCTGAGGGGATGTCATTAAAAATACTCACTGCTTCAATTGACATTAAATACTAAAGAGGGGTTGATAGCATTGCAATGAAGCTGATATTTAGTCAGAAAAATGTTGATGATTTTGAAATGGTTCTTTGCTGTTGCATAAATGGGAAATTCTGAGCTAAAAGGCAATCTGCTTGATGAGGCCTTATTGTTACTTAAATATTTTATAATAATGGAGAATTCAGACTAGAAAACAAGGGATTTTATAAATATTCATCAGATTTAGCAAATTACAGAAAATTTGACTACAAAATTAGACTTGGTTGTACAATAAGTGTAATAAATAATGAGAATATTAACTTTCTAAATCTGATAAAGCAGTATATTATTAATCTTTCGTAATATAAATAAACATTATTTTGCCAAACAGCTGTGTCATTCTTCCTCTTTTTACTAAATCGGGTTTAATGCAAAAGCTATTTTGTATTAAAGAATAGATTCTGTTGGAATAACTTTTCACAAAGACCCTCCCTTTTTCCACTTTAGTAATGAAAACCAATGTGGCATTGTGATTTTAAATCAGGTGTATCCAGATGTGTCAAAACTGAAAATAAGTAGACTTAGCCATTTTCTTAGCATCTGCAACCTCAGTGGTAGTTTTAACAAAATTAGTAAATACCTAAACAGCTATTTTAAATTGATTACCCCAGGTATTCTGCTTATAAGGCCACATTTAACCATAGTCCTCAAACTAAAGAGGCCTGGAGAAAGAGATGTAAAATTTCAACAAAGAAGACCACATACAAGAGACTTAGTCAACTTTTTTATTTATTTTTTGGATTATTCCACTTTCCTAGTACTTACTTTGGGGAAACTTAGGCGGGTTGTCATTGACATCTGTAAGGGTGACATTGATGGTGGTGGAGCCAGAGAGCCCTCCAACTTGGCCTGCCATGTCTTTGGCTTGAATCACAACAGTGTAGTGTTCTCTGGCTTCTCGGTCCATGTCTGCTAAGGCAGTTCTGATGATTCCTGCAAATTTAAGGGTAAAAAATGCCATTTAAAATTATTAAGACACACATATTTTGCACAAATTTAAAATAGCTAATTAGCAAGATAACAAGATAACAGACCACTAAAGATAAGCATTACTGATGTGTGACGCAGCCATGGGTCATGTGGATTTCTTCAAATAAAAGGATCAGCTGTTATTTTCATGCACCCCAAATCAGGATTTTAAGAAAGAGGTTATACTGTAACTCTAAGTCCACACTACCTCAAAGGTTATCTGACAGGTAAGTTAATTTGTCACACACAATATACAACAAGGTGTTCTATGTAGGACACAATGAAACCCACTTTTACTCACTTTTAAAAGGTTATTTGAATGCAGCTGAACACCTTTTTATTTCGGGTTAGCTTTTAACAAGATGTTCCATGTTTGGTCTTGTTTTTCTTTTTTTTTTAAATCTTTTTTATACTTTGCTGTGAGACACCTCATTTTATCCTGTGATAGGTCATAGTCCTTATAAACTGTTGATGTTGTTAATTGCCTTGTTTAGAGTAATAGACACCTCTGTAATTAGTGTATGGTTTTTCTAAAAAAAAGTACAAAAAATGCATTAGGATGTCTATAAAATACATTATTAACCTGAAAATGAAACCACTATTACACCTTTTATGGTATTTTATTTCAATCAGAGTAGCCTGAAATTCACCAAACCCAATTTAGGAGTTAATGGAAACACAGTTTATTATTTCCTCCAGTTCACAAAAGAGCCAGACATTAGTGTGTTATACAATAGGTCATTCTCCTCTCTCGTGCTTTCAGGACTCTATAGACAGTAAGTAATCCTTTTGCCTCAGGCTGAATTACCATTAAAAGTGGGTCAAGGAGCCAGGCAGCCAACAGTTTTAAGATCCAGGGATCCGAAGTTACAAATCATTTGTCACAATGAACGACTTCTAGTAAACCTGAATCTACCAGGCATTAATCAACAAAAAGGGTTATTTATAGCTTATTAGGCATGCTCAAGATCCATCTAGGAATAAAGTGAAAAGCAATATTATATCAACACAGTTAAGTTTTTACCTGTTAGATGAATTTACAACTGTAATACCTTTTGCAACATAAACCTGCCAAGTTGAAATCAGAAGTAAGAGTAATAGGAACAGACTAATTGATCCTCTCTTTCTCTTAAAAAGTCAAAAGCTTGGGTGTTAAAAAGCCGTTTTTTATTCTAATTTGAGAAAAAATGCTTTGAGTTCATAAAATTCTACCTCTGGGCCTAGTGTAAAACCAAATGCTGGATTGTGTGAGACAAAGTAATACAAGGTTGAACCACTTAATCTTTTAATGAAAATAACTGAACTATATGGTGGCAGTTCGTGCAGTTTTTGTATCATCTTCAATAGTGTCAACTGCTTTTTCAATTACATTCTGTGCATATTATGTGCAGAGAAACTACAGTTGAGCAGGGTAGGAAGTGAGGCTTGCTTTATTTCAAGGAAAAAAGAGCAAGTCATTCTATCATTAATATCAAAGTAAAATAAACTGCTTTGGCTCTAATGTGCAGTTCTCTTAGTAAAGATGTGATATGCATGAAATTGGCCCATTTTGCTAGTTTAATTTCATTGTCCAATTCTAGGTTATTAGATAATCTTAGGTTATTATTCTGATCTGGTCATAGTGGTACTGAAGATAAATATATCTCTGTAGTAAAGTTTTTCTCAAACCTTTTAGATCAAGTCCTACTGTACCTAAGCAACTACAAAGTGTTCAGAGTTCTGCCATACAATCAACAACCTAGAAGAGGACAATGGAAGTACAAGAGGAGATGGGATTTACATTTTGTTGTATTGTGTCCCAAAGAAAACCAGAAAACAAAAGCACATTCTTAATTGTTTGAAGTGAGGTGAAGAGAAGGTTCTCACCAACCTGTTCTCAATATCAATCCTTCTTATAATAATAAATATGGCTGCTGTGCCTTTAAAAATAACTCTTGCATTACATAACATTCTATGTTGAGGTATTTCCTACCTTTTTAAATCGTAATTAAATATAATTACAGACACTTTTAGGAACAATGTCTTTGTAGCTGACATGTTCCTCACAGAAGACAGACATTGGTATTAGCCTATATTCCTAACAGTAATATAATAGTATCTCTCTGTGGAATATGTTGTCACAGAATAAGATATTTATACAAAGACTTGTCTCTTTTAAATTAAGTCTTAAGAAATCTATAATTATTAAAGAAAATTCTGTTTGTTTAACTACGGAAAACATAATGTTTTGTTTTTTTTTTTTGATTTTTTTAATGTTTCTACTGTGAGTTTGTTGTATGTACTGATTGTGATGATCTGTGTTGAAAATGGACCCCAGGATGAGTATACTCTACTCTGGTAGAGACTAATGGGGATCCTTAGATAAATAAAGAAACGGTATCATCCAATCCCAGCGTGACATGCCTAGAACTTATTAAGTAGCAACTTGGAGGCATCATATTTAGATGCTGAATAATCAGCTGACTGGTGTTCAAGCTGGTGATTTAACAGAGAGAGACAGCATCTTACACCATCCCTAAGACAGAGCATAAAGGACAAAGGAGCTGCCTGTTTGCTGTATTGCATCTTCATAATAATGATCCAAAACTCATTACAAGGTAAAGGTTAAACTATAGATGAATCTCGGAGAAAAACTCAAAATCCAAAGCCAAATTCCCTACATTTGTACACATGCATGGTAAATAAAGTTTATTCAGATCCAGATTAAGACTTTGCCCTTGTTTAACAAAACAGACCAGGCACCGCCCCGGCCATACAGATGATTCCCAAATCAGTCTTTTCTTCTCCCACTCTGTCCCACCATCACTTTAAAAGATTCTAACACACTCCTCCACTTGAGGTAGAGACCTGCCCACTGCTCAAAGGAAAAAGTTCACAACTTCACACTTAGCTGTAAACCACACTGGCACTAAAATGACGGCGTAGAGACCAAATATGCCACAGAAAAAAATGTTAAAGGAAAAAAAAAACTGAGAAACATCAAACCACTTCAAACGCTCATCGTTTTAACTAAAGCTTGAGCTCTTGTGTGTGAACATCCAAAAAGGAAAAAAATAAAAAATCAAAGCATAAGGGCAGCCCTGGTAGATTAAAACTGAATTTCAATTTGAGCTGAAGATGTAGAAACATATCTCACTTTGGTTTTCCAGGCAACAGACAGGCTCTGCTCTCACAGCTTACCAAACAGAATGCCTCATCAAACCAGGTCTTTTCTAGGTTCACAAAATACATGTTAAAGGTAGAGTGGAGGATTTTCATGAATTTTTAAAAAGACTTTTTTTTTTCTTTTTTTTTTTTTTAAATGCACATGCACAACCCTGTACCCACTCCCAAGAGGGGCGGTTACAGGGTAAAGGCGTGCCTTTTACATTTCAAACTGAATTTTGGTATGTATTTGCTTGGGTACATTTTGAAAAATAACTCTCAAATGTCTTTTTCTTTTTATTTAAGTAAAAGGATGAGCAGTGTTAAAGAGGAAAATGCAAATAGGATTATTGATTACTAATTTCATTTTTGAGTCAAACAATGCAGCCACATTCTTAAAATGAAAATGCTTTTTCATTGGAAATATGGTAACGATTTGCTTTCATATAACTACACATGAGGATCATTCAAATGATAAAAATGGCTATGAGTACTTCAAATCCTTAATCAAAATGCACACAAAATGTAAATATTTTTTCACCATCACACTTCTCTCCCTGATCACATGGTGATTCGTACCACAGAATAGTACATCAATTTAACCAGTTGTAAGGTCTTCACATTAATTGCTCTAAATATTTAACATTAGGTGACACTTGTGTATGATGTGCAATGGATGATGCTCTGCTGGAGGATGTCAAAATTGGGAGAATTAGGGGGGATGCATTTTTAGGGATCACCAAGGTTTCCTGACCCGCAATAATGATTGATTTATTAGATAGTATGACTCTCTAGAGCATCACTCTTTAGATTATGTGGTGAATCGGGTTCAGTGTTGGAGAGGCCAACCTGCTGGACCCACACCATCCCTCTTCATCAGGAGGTCAGTGCACACTCTACCGTACAAAAAAGGGAAGGGTATCTGGCTGCACGGTACTACAGAATATAAAAACAAATATGGATAGACAACATTCCATGGTATGAAATTGAATATTTATATTAAAATATTCATATTTTTAAATAGATTATGCAGTACGTTCAAAACTGGACACGGTTGGTTAGCAGTCAGATGTGCGAGTATTTATAGATAAATTACTAAATAAATAAATTTAAGCTTATAGAATGCTTGGTAGGTTTTTGGCTTTTTAACAATGTTTTAGTTGAATTAATCATGTAGCTGTTAACCAGTCTAGGGTTCTTGCCGTCGGATTCTTATCAGCATGAATTCTGCCACAGATGTTAAATACAATCAACAATATTTAATTGCGTGAAGCAACTTTAAAAACAAAATAATTCTGTGAATTTATCCATAGAATTGGCTACCAAACATATTTATCCAGCTCTCCACATCACTCACCAAAACATCAATTTCAGCCTTAGTTAAACTGTTTTTTTCCATTTATTTTAAAAAATTTTATTTATTAATTTCACTCTCCCCTGTAGTTGCTATTGGTAACCATGGAATAAAATCGATCAGCTGGCTCGTTTGCATAAACAATGACATTCATGTGGGGATTTGGACCATGATTGGTTAAATGTGAGCATGTACAGTAGAGGAGGCAATATCAGGGGGAGCCTTGTGTGTACAGGTGGGATTTGTCAAGGAAATGTGCTTGTCTTTGTGTGTGTGTGTGTGTGTGTGTGCATCGTTCGATAAATCTGAAATATCTTTAGCACACACAATTGTTGGCTTTTGGGTATTTGTGAACTTTAAGTATAGATCCAATCCAATCATACATGAAACCCTTGGTCCATCTGCTTCACAGAAAAAATGAAAGCCCTTCTTGTTTCCCCTTAGTTTAAAACACCATAACAGTTCTCATGGGAAAGGTCCCAACACATCTTATTAGTTCCTACTGATTTTACTTAATGTAAAGTAACCACTTGGTCTAATCAGGAATTTATTTCTGTTGGCACTGACAAAGATCCATAAAGTAAAAAGCCTTAATGCATTTTTTTATGTCCAAGACTTTGAAAAGAGCATCCTATAAAATGTAATAGGTTTTAAGAAAAAGGAAAAGAAGTGGAATGCTTTATATGATACAATGCACTTTTTTAGGCACCCACCGGGAATGAAAATGGATGTTCAACAAAACATTTTCAAGACTCGCAACCCATGTAGTTTACTGTAGCAAAGTGTTCTGCTGAAATGCCAGGTCTCAGCAGGCATCTGCTGCTGCTCTTTGTTCCACAAAGTAATCAAAGTGCTGCTAAAAACTTTTCTCTAATGATTCATGCCCTGCAAACTCTATCATAAGTTCCTTCTTATTACCCTCAACCTTAGTGATACTTGACCTAAAGTCCTTGAGACACAATAGTTGGAAAGTTGCCAAACTTTTCTACTAAAAATCACTCTAAGATGGACGATCTGACCTTTCAGATTTCATATTACCTCTTTGTTCATAAAGGTGCGACATTCCTAAGCAATATTTCACAGCTCGGACCAAACCAATAAGCTTATACACAAAATTTATGGGATTTGGGTTTTATCCTGGAACAATAAGAAAAGCCAACTGGGAGAAGCATAAAATACAACAAACAAAAACACACTTTCTTGTTAGATTTTCAAACCAGAAAGTTAGTCATATGAAATCCAAAACCTTCCATAAAGATTAAGTATGTCATTGTAAAGTAAAAGAAAAAGATACATGATGCAATGTTATCCCTCTTTTTCCTTTCTGTTTCAAAAAATTAAAATTTGAAGGTTGAACTAATTTGCTTTCTGATCCCTCTTTAATCTTTAAATAAAATGCAACCAATTTCCATCACATAACACCAGATCAGTTAATAAAGTTTACCTGATTGTCGTTCAATGTTAGCATAAATCTAGCCCCTCTGTGAAGGCCTCAGATGTCTTTTAGAGAACACTGGTGGACAAAACCATCAAGAAGATAAAGGGACACAACAGAAAGGTCAAAGAGAAGGTGGTAGCAGGATTATGTCCTAAAACAATAACCCCAACAATGAACAAGTCTCTGTACAGTACTTTCACCATCTGAAAAAAGGAGATCAGATGGCAGAACTGCACACTATACATACCAAGGATGGCATTGATAAGGATGCAGCCATAAGATTCATGGTAACTCCAAAGAAGCATTAGAGATCAATGGTCTAGAAGGGAAAGGATACTGACAGAATTTCTTTTAATTGTGCAAGCCACAAATCGTGTCTTTGTACTCAAATGTCCAGGCAGAGGCAGGCAGAGTACTCCAAAAAATTGAACATAAGTAAGACTAGCACTACTTCAACATGTGTCTCCACAAGCATAAAGTAGCCAACCAAGAAGCAGAACCCCCAGTTCCAGCATGAACTGGCAGTTCAATAAATCTGGAATAAGTTTGCTCAGCCCTTGCCAGCATCTTATCAGGCACCTCCTGAGGATCCTAGCAGGCAGGTACAGGTAAAAGAACAAATGAATCATAAGCACAAACACAGATGAATGATGGGTTGAGAAAACAAATACACAAGGAAACAAAATTTGCATGCATAAAAAAAGAGCAAATGTACATAATCCAACCAATACACATTTTATTGCAAACTAAAGAGGTTGTCTTTAAATCAATACTGTATGAGGGAGTTAACTTTACTGGAGTGTGGTCATAGGTTTGGCCATCACAAACTCATAAAGTCAAACAGTAAATATTGCTGTAAACACTGACTGTAATGTATAATGAAATATACTCAGAAGTCGTATCACTTTTATTGAGTAAAATTATATGGCAATAGATATATTAATATTGAACTATTGCCAAACCCTATGTTAGAAGAGGTAAAAGTGCCTCCAGTGACTAAGACTAATTCTGCTGTTTTCTATACAGTATATAAAGGTTGACCACCAAATGTTACAGAAGGCTCAGGGTGGAAAAAAGCTAAAAGGAATGCTTATTTTAATATCAACTTCTGTGGAACATTTTTAAGACTTTTTCTTTGTTTCGGGAAGTTCTAGTAGAAAGAGTAGCTAAAAAGTTTACTCAAGCAAGAGTAGCAATACTTCATAAGGATTTATCTTATGGGTATGTCTGACTGATAACATACACTGCATTTCATTTTGAACTGGTTGCAACACACTAAAGAAACACAATAGGTGGCCATATTAATGTTGAATATACCAACTCCAATATTTTTAGTACTCCATATTTTCTATTTTTCTCTTTCACATACAGTATATGATGATGCAGTTTCCAACTCTCTCTGACCTTTAGAGTCTTTAGTACAATCCTATGTGTTGGGTGTGAGAACTGAATGTAGTTAGACTAAATCCAACAGACTGAATGTATTATTTGCATGCAAAATGTAAATTTTTGTCCACTGGAATATAATACCA
Source organism: Cyprinodon variegatus (assembly GCF_000732505.1). Lineage (NCBI taxonomy): Eukaryota > Metazoa > Chordata > Actinopteri > Cyprinodontiformes > Cyprinodontidae > Cyprinodon > Cyprinodon variegatus. Next base: position 518,919 of record NW_015150495.1, on the reverse strand, counting down.
AATATATATTGTATTTATACAGTTCAATTATGATCCTCCACATAGTGGTGAAGGCATTGTGATGTGGGGGTGATTTTGTCGAAGGGAAAAGAAAGCTGGTTAGAATCAGTGGAAAATCAACAAAGTTTAATACACAGTAATCATGAAAGAGGTAAGAGACCGTGGTTGACAGCAGGAAAAGACACGCAGTCATAGCTTCAATGGAACAGCCTGGATCAAAACATATTCATTTGTAAGATTTGTCAAGTTAACATTCTCATCTAAATCTACTTGAGAATCTTTGGCCAAAACACAATCCAATCAGATTGAAAAAAAATAATTTTCCCTAAAAAAGCAACAATTTTAGTCTATAGATGAATACAAATCCAGAGGTTTTGAATATCACAAAGGTAATAAGGTAATGATCTAAGAATTAGTGAAAATGTCTTAAAATAAGTGTATTTACCCTTAATTTGAGTAGCTAAATAAGAAAATCTCCCAGTGGAAGGAGCATTTTTATCCATAAAATCAGATTATTTGATATTATGCACTTGAAATAGGACACTGCACTTTTTTCCTTATTTTAAATGTAAACTTAATCATGCACGGAAATTATTGGTTTATCACAGAAAATAAAAAGAGAGTTTTTTGGTTTTAAAAGATATAAGAAAAAGCTTTGTGCAAATTTTTTTGATGGACATTATAAAGGGACATCACCAAGGATTGCATTGCAGTAACTTAATTTTTCTCCAATACTGAAAAAGTAAGTGGGGTATTTTACGGAAGGAACCAGAAAACATACATCAGTGTTCTGAAAGCGAGATCTCACCCCTGAACTCTCTTTCCTGCTCAACTCTGAGACTCAGACCTGCTCTCCTAAATCTCTACGGTGTGCGTCAGTTAATTTAGAAAATAATTGAGAAAGAGCTGACTTCCATGAACCTGACCTCATCTGACACGCTGAGGTGGTTAGCCTTTTCCTCAACCTCCTCAGTCTATTATAGTCGATACTATCACACTATCCACCTCTTTTTCTGGCGGGAAACTTCTAAAGGAGAACAATCTCCCAAGTGAACAAAAAGGATTAAAGGAGATTACTAAAGCACTCTTCAATCTCCAGCTCTAGGAATCTTAGTTTTTGGCTCATCTAATACAGTCTTGATGTGGGTACAGTTGCACAGTTTGAGCGGAAAAAACATTGGATGAAAGCAGCAACTCAGTTTTAGATCATACTCCCAGTTTTCAGCTACAAGAATGAAGCTTCCAATAAAGTTTTAGCACGTAAATATAACATACATATTTGAGAATGTAAAACAAATTGTACAATCAAAGATAACAGGAATAAATACAAAGACTTCTTATAAATGATATTCATTTATCAGTCAAAACAAGCCCTACCCTGTTTGAAATTTGCTCCACTTCAGTTCAGTTTAAATCAATTAAATTCAGCCTATTTATATAGACATTTCACAATAAATGTCATCTCAAGGCACTCTACAGAGAGAACTGAATCAGATTATACAGTCAGATTGGTTCAAATGTTAATTTCAATGAGACATTGACATGATAGCAAGTTACCTGTGATTAAAACATCTATTGAAAGATACAGTTAAATATCACGACTTGTAGAATCACACATAGAACCAGTTTGACGGCATGAAGCTATCATGAAAAAAGATCTAAAGAAATGAAAATGAGGAAAAACAAAGTAGAGTTTTGTAGACTAAGTTTCATCTATTAGTCTACAAAGGGTTTTAATCCAATTTCCAAGCTTGTTGGACTTCACACAAAATGAGAGCCAATATCTCTAAATTGAGAAAAAAATGGCATAAAGCTCACTCTTCCTCAGAAGAGCATATGGGGAAAGATCCAGGAAGTCACAAAATAACACAAAGTAAAATCTAAAGCACGGCTTGTTCTATGTAAATTGTATTATTATTATTATTATTATTATTATTATTATTATTATTATTATTATTATTATTATTATTATTATTATTATTCACAAAGACACCAGGAAAAAAAAGGCATCCATGGAAGAGCTCCAAGGCAGAAACTACTTCTCTCCGAAAGGTTGTCCCACATTTGCCAAACAATGTTAACGATTCACAATATCCATCAACTTATCTTCTTCTGCAGTTCCGTCAGGGTCACGGTGGGGCCGGTGCCTATCTGGCAAAAACGATCTATCTATAGGTGAAAGGCTGGGTAGACCCTGAACAGGTCTCCAGTCACAGGGCAACACACAGACACATACAACTATATACCCACACCCCCACACCTAAGGACAATTTAAAGAAGCCAATTAACCTAACAGTCATGTTTTTGGACAGATGAAGCTGGAGTACCCGGAGAGAACCCACGCATGCACAGGGAGAACATTTAAACTCCATGCAGAAAGACACTGGGCTGGGAATCAAACCCATAACCTTCTTACTGCAGGGCAACAGTGCTACAGACTGCAGCAATGTGCAGCCCTGACTCCTAATACTTCAGGGAAAATACTTTGTAGAGACGAAGCTGAACCTTTCTAGAAAGCTATTCGTTACATCTGTCATACAACAAATAACTTCAGAACAACACCAACCTGAATAATTAACCTCAACAACTAGTCATAATCGTAACCCTGATCTCTACCAGAAGATGTTAAAAAAAAAAACTGTTTGGGAGTTCATGGGTTTCTTTTTGAAGCTGCCTATTCCTAGTCTGATACAGTATTAAATGCAACTGAGATGTGACATGATCTCACATATACCGTTAATCTATGAAGCCCTCCATTTTGGCTGAATACAAACAATTCTATATGATGAGGGGACAAAAAATTATTTAACACAGATATCTCAAACACGCAGTTCTATTTTTACAAACTTAATGGTACATTCAGTAGTTTCTGCTGTTAAGGGCAGTACAGCTAGGTTCTGTATACGTTGACATTTCCATGTAAAGCTGCACAATCTTCAATAGCTTTTTTATACTTAAAATAAACTATAATTGATAACTGCATTTGGGATTAACCTAAATCATCTTATATACTGATCAAATTTTTTTTTTTATGATTTCAAACATTTTAATGTAATAAAAATATGAAAACAGGAGAAACTGTGAAAGGTCAGGTATTTTTTTTTTGGAAATAGATGCTTGTACTACATCACAAATGATTGGCATATCAAACAATTTTCCTTTATTTAACCACAGCAAACGCTTAATCTACTAAGTGCAGAAACATCCTGATCTGTGTCAGCTCCTTCAATAAACTCAAACACTCACAAATCCCAGATCAGCAGTGAAATTAGCCTATTTAGGATTCAAAGGGGACTAAGGGCTTCGGTAATGCAGAGTCTTTGCATGTGTGTGATGGAGTACAGATGTGAAGCACGGTTAAGGGGCATTCGACCATGAGTCTTAAGAGGAACAGCCTTGATGTCTCTGCGGATAAGTGACAGATGAAAAGTAGTGAAGGGGAAGACAGGAGTTATGACCAAACTGTAAAAAGGATGAATGCTGCACCACATCTCAGATGTGCTTTCAGCTGAGATATAGAAAGCGCTTTGCTGAATTCGCTGGCTTGCAGTTTTGAGATTTGCATACCATGTAATCAAGTAAATCCTCTGCAGTCAGTGTTGTTGAACACAGTTTGAATGTCACTAATCTTGCCACAACAGCCCTTGTATATTTATTAATACAATCCTCTGGACTATTTTGCATTTATTTAACAGAGGTTCAGTGCACCTCACTAATTCACGGCTCTATGCATGCTTTAAGATGAGTCCTAATGTAAGCTGCAGGCAGGGGGTTTAAAGATCTTCAAACAAATACATCCAAACTGATGATTTCTGGCTGTTTTTTATAACTTATAGTTGCTACCTTACTAATAAAAAATTAAGCACTAGATTAGGCAACCAGGATAAACTTCAAATACCCTTTAATTCCCAGACCTGCAAGAGGTATGTGCATGTTTGTTTTTTTTTTTCCCCTGAATGACGGGATACCTTGATCTGGATATAGGGGCTACAAATGTTAGCATGACAGGTTTAGTGATATTGTTACAGGCCCTTGTTGGAGCATCGGACCATCACACCTCATAAAAACATGTGACACCATCTCCTGCTTTTATACAGTCCATTAGAGCCTGTATGTCGGGTCTGCAGGAGGCCAGATTATGGTACCATGCAATGGCCTGCATGAAAAGCATAAATATGTACAGTCAGAGGGGCATTCTATAGGAATGTACACTTTAGGAGGGCAAAAAGTCTTGATTTCTTTTTCTAGCATTTAATATTGACTTATAATTTTATATCAGTCATTGACTAATAAATACAAAGAAATGTGTTTTAGATGTGTCTAAAGACCATATAGCAATCATAAAGACCATCATTACGTTTAAGGTTTTTATAAGACATTTTATTTTAATCTCTTCCGCACATGTATTAAGAGTCAGAGAAGAATTGTTATTACTTCAATGCAATCAGGGGACTGTTTTTAACTAATTTATTAAAGTTTGTAAAAAGTGTGATTGGTTAACTGTTATTCATTTGCAGTACCATGCTACAACAATGAAAATATTTGAAAAATCTCATATGTTGGGCAAAGTCTTGGTTTGAAAATGTCTGTTAATTATATGAATAAAATACTCTTTAAAATCTTAATTTATTGTTGATAGAAAAATGTATGGATATAAATTTTTACTAAAATTTTAAACACCAGTGTCAAGACGTACCATCATCATTTTAAAGCAAATAAACTGGTAAAATCATTTGCGAACCGTTTAAAAACACATGAGGTCCATTAAAAACAACTACGCTGTTTAATAAAGTTATCTCAATCAAAACCATATTGCCAAGTCACAACACATGACATCTCAGGGCAATTTACAGAGCCTATTCAATCAAATCATAAAGATTGACTGGTTAAACGTTTCCTATCTAGCTGATTGCCTCAAGTCTTTGACTTTGCAGAATTTCTTCCTCCAGTCATTCCACCGTTTTGACTTTCAGTTGAATAATTTATTCACCTTGTCTCTGCTTCAATATTCCTGGTATAGCCCTGCCTCCTTTTAGCTAATTACTTTGCTCTTAAGTTAGACTCGGCATCCTCTACCTTTTATAAAGACACTGCTTCTCAGTTACACTCAATTTGTCCATATCTTTTAACAACATTTAAAGAAATTAGTTTTTATTGTTTGAATAAATACATAAATCATAAACACTATTAAATAAAATAGATCTACACATTAGGTGTAACTGCTGTTACTGATTGTCACTGGGGTTTCCTAAAGCAACGTTTAACTCTGTGGCTGTAACACCAGTGACATGTTTCATGAAAAATCCATTTTAAAAAATGGCTACCACAGAGTGGGGAACCACATGTTTTATGATCTATTCACTCAATTATGTTGTTTATTACATTTGCTTTCAATATTCTTGTAATTTCCTGCCAATAAAGTGAATCACAGCAGTGATGTCAACTAAAGGCTTCATTTGAAAACATCAGTTTTAATATTTCTGAAAACTCAGAAGAGACAGATTTCTAAATATTGGCCCCCCTTTAAAGATTTTTCTTTAAATAAGATACTTTTGTTGAACAGTAACAATGGTGACATAAAATGAAGTTGAAAACAGCTTTTCAATATATATGTATTATATTAATTTGCCATTTTGTTTTAATATGTCCTTTACATTGTAAATTTGATTGCCATTCTTTTTTTTTTTTGCAATTTCAATCAGAAAAATATGTTTAAACTCAAAATACAGCACCTTCCCTCCACTATTCACTGTGAGATGAGCACTTTTGTGATTGTTGGTGTTTTACAGTAAATAATTTAAAATTATGAGCAATGTGATGGTGACAAATGATTTGATATTACAAAGAATGTTTAGATGTAATATTTCTTTCAAATCCTAGGGAAAAAAGCAGAGATGTTTCTGTAGAATAAGCCTGGAACCAATGAATAAGATTTAGCAATAAGCGGCCCTTGAGAACCAACTTTGGACATGCCTGCTGTATATGGTAGAGGTGGTGTTTATATCTCTATAATGACAGCTAATGCATGTTTCAAACATACCAATGACTATTTTGCGAAAACTATACCACTATTTAGTAATTAATTATACCAAATTATGTCCAAGTTTGCAAATTTCTATATTGTCTAGCTTTATATGTTTATATAGTATTCTATGTTCAATACTCAAATCATCAATCTAAATAAACTTTGTCATCAGCTAACAGGACACTGCACATTGTTTTGTTTTTAAATTAATACAATTGAAAAAAAAAAAAAAAGATTCATCATTAGGGCTAGGTAAAAAAATTGATTTATCAATTTTGAAACGATTCCTTTACATTTTTGCAAAATCGATGTCTAGGGAATGAGATTGATTCATTTTATAGTGACCCGCCTGACAGTCACATTCAAATAAGCAGGAAATATGCACTCAAGATGACTTCAAACCAGACAACTGCAAATATAGCCAATAGGTTGACTGAAGACTTTAACAAATGGGGGCTGACCAGCGAACACCCTGTAGTTGTTAGAGACAACGCTGCACATAGGGTTTGTGCATTGAAGATAATGCAGCTCATGAATGTCTGCTGTGTCACGTCTGCTTGCTTGATTGAGGCTTCGCTTTTTCACTTTTCACAAACAGGATTGCACTTTTGAGACAGTTTTGTTTACATCTCATATTTAAACTGATTTCCAAGTTTGCACTTTGTGTTTAATATGACAGGAAAAAACTAAATACATGAGTATTTTGAAACACAGTTGAACCACTTTCATTATTGTAAAAACAGATCGAATCGAAATGAATCGATTTAGAAATGTATGAATCAAAATCGAATCGATTCAGGACTTTGGCAAAAATACCCAGCCCTATTCATCATGCATCAAAGTCTAAACATTTTTAAACCCTATTCTTGTTCCTTACAATTAATTTCTAATATTTAGCAATATCAGAAAAAAAAAAAAAAACATAATCTCCTTTTCAACGGAACATTTAACCTCGTGGTTTTACACACTGCTTCAGTGATTTTTTTTTCATCCAGATCTAAAAATGAGAACAAAGGAGACTAAGTAGCACAGGCAGCAGGGCACTGAGGATCACATCATCATTAGGCAGGTTAGGCCAAACCGGAGAGTAGTGAACAACCAGTCAATGTTAAAAAAAAGTTAAGCAAATATTGTATTCCACAAAAATCCACTGCTCTTATTTGCAAGTGAACAGCATATAGTCTAAAATAAATAAATACATAAAAATGAAAAAAAAAAAAAAAACAACAACTTTATTTTCTTGGAATAGTCAAAACTAAAACTGTTTGCTAAATTCTAGAAATAAAAAAGAGACCTTTTTAGAAACAAAATCAGGTTTTAATAGATACAGTATATACGTGTGTTTGTGGGATAGAAAACAATTTTATGACTTAGATCATATAATTTTATTTTAAAAATGTATGACATCATAATCTGCCTTTTTCCAAATTATAAACAGCTATTGGTGGACAAATTATACGAGGTAAACTCAGTAAGTCAGCAGCAACAGCTGCTATGTTGTTACATTTTTCAGAAAAGGTGCAGCTCGGAAAGGTGCTTTGAAATTTTTCAACTCTGGATCAGTTTTAAAAAAATTTTAAATTTTAGTCTACTAGAAATTGCAGGATCAATGATGTTGCAACGCCTAAACAACAATGTACTGCTGTAGATAAACAAGCTGACTTCAGGGTGGACAAGGGTATGTCGAACTCTTTACTTGAAGACAATTAAGAATACTTAAAATCTTGTCTCATTTATGGTTAAGGTATTTATTCAACCAAAATAATTCTGGCAGTTATATCTAATAGAATGCATTTGGTCTGATGTCTAAAAACAATGCTTTTTCTTCATACAGTCAAATAAACACTGGCTGTGTCCGAATGTGCACCCTAACCCTTAAATCCCCATATAGTACTATATTTTGGACTAAAGTTAATTGACCACAACTTTTGCTCCCTGTTGGTCACCTGACTCCAGCTCCCCCCGCATGGTACCTGCTCCATCTTTGTTCTCTCTTGCAACCCCCCCCCCCAAAAAAAAAAAATCCACGATGCATTGTGAGGAGAGCTCTTGCAAAGCATCATGGGATATATTTGTTTATCTAGTGACCATTGATGTACATTACTTTTCAAGGTGCATTGGGTGACATTTTTTAGTGCACTACTCTTTCATCCACTGGACATTCAAACATCCGTAGAAATGGCGCAACCCTACATCAGTGTTTTTCAATCCTGGTCCTCAAGGCACCCTGCTCTGCATGTTTTGGATGTTTCTGAGGTTCAGCACACCTGATTCAGATGATTGCAAAGTCTGATAATCTGCTATCAATTGATAACAGGTGTGTAAAAACTGGGAAACAACTAAAACATGCAGGGCAGGGTGCCTTGAGGACCAGGATTGAAAAACACTGCCCTACATGGGGCAGATTTGGACACAGCCTTACAGTGAAATTGATTTGTTAGCACTGGTTTTTATTCTATTCTATACATCTGGTTTTAACTGCACTCCATGTGAAAACAGTTGAACTTTAATGGTGCCGTTTGCAGCTGTTCATTAACATTGACTGAAACAAAGCTGGATTTTTCCCTGCTTTGCTCTGACCTCTGCTTCTCCCAATTTTCCATTCCTCGGCTTTTTAGCAAGTATTTCTCTTATGCAAATCAGCATGAGCAATTCGTCGTTCAGGACCACTGCCTTCAGTCGCACTGCATCCTGCCTACCAGCATGACTGATTGGACCCCAGTTACAGTCCCGTGCTGTAATCAGGCGTCGACAATCAGCTGCACCTGCTGCACAGAAGTGCAGCTAATCTGTTCGTCAGGGCGGCTGTGGTTTCATGTGAGCAGCTTGCTATCATGGCTCCTGTTGTTTTATATTCACTCGCTGGTAATTACAAGTCAGCATCGAGACATTTGGGCAGTTATAGTGATTGGTTTTGTTTCTGCTGTCCACTTAACTGTCGTCTTTTGTAGCCCAGTGTTGACACACTCTATTTCACGTTTGGGCAAAGCAGTATGCCTCCTTAGTGGCCTCTTTTAAGCTTTTCTTCTCTTTCAAACACAGATGAGAATATTCAAGCAAAAATTATTGTGGACTTATAGTCAAACCTCCCATGTATCATTCACCTCACTATCCTCAAAAAGACCCATTCTAATGTGGAGGAGTCCATTTTTTGTCTAAATCTTTGGGGATCTCTACCACCTAGGTCCAGGAAACCCCTTAGTAGGAGTTTTTCATCAGGCCGCCACTGTACAGTTGGCATGTAATGATACAGAAGAATCACATCAACAGACCAATAAGCAGCAACTGCAGGATTCTATAAAGCCAATATCAGATCAAAATCTCTGAGGTATTTTTTTGCGATACATTGTAGAATCTATATTACGCCATGAAGGATTCCTGCAGTTCTACAGGCAGAACGGGGAAGAATCAGCAGCTAACAAGTTAGTCTACTGTATAGACGCCCTTTAGCTACTGTGAGTGCTTTCTTAAGTAAAGACACGTCACATATGGATGATTTTGTTAAATTATTCCGGAGCTATATGTATAAAATAGTGAGATGTTAAGTGCTCTGACACTTTAGTGTCATGCTGTAACTACTTTTATTAAAAGACTATACTTCCCCACAGCTCGTCCATCATATCCAATACAAGCAACATTTCTTTTTTCATGTCAGTGTACTGCCTGTGCTATCCTCATCTAGGTCCATGACAAAGTTTATTCTAATCCCAAGTTCCCCCCTTTCTTTTTGCATTTCAGATGAAATCATCACATTTCTGTCAGTTGTAATTCCATCAAGGCTTCAGTCTTTTCTCTTCTAGGGATGAGAAAATGCCTCTGTGTGACTTCGGAGATGATTATAAAGAAGTATGAACTAATTTCCTCTCAGCCCTAAGGACATCTGTTAACTGACTTTGAGATGTCAACTGTCCAAAAGAGTTAGCCTTTGATTTTGCAAGTCATTATCTTTGTCACATTTAGCTGAAGCAACATATGATAGGTTCAGTGCATACTGAGACCATATTGTTTGTTTCAAACAGGAGATACCGTGCAAAGCATTTAATTTCAGCTCCGCTCCAACAAAACTATGAATAACATTACACTTTTTGGCACAATTCATTTTACATATTATCTTTCTTTATTTTCTGAACTGAGCAACCTTTTTAACACACTGACTGAAAGAGAAATCCTTTTATTCTGAGGGCTTTGATTTGCAGTCAGTGTGAGAAAATAAAATGCAATATGTTCAGCGTTATTCAAATGACATTGAGCAAGTTCTCTCACAATATTTTGTCATTTTACAATACCCAGAAGTGAAATTGTGCATGAATATCTGGGAGCAGACAGGTGCTTTGTGCTTGAAATGAAAATAAAAACATTGCAACCTTGACTGCAGCTGGTTTCCTGCATGCCCTGAAATAAAACACCTTGAGCTGGTGATAGCAGCGCATTAATCCACGCAGTGTGCATAATGTCAGCACGTAGGAGGGGCCTATAAGTGGATACAGAAAATAATTGTTTCTGATGATGTTTGCTGCCTCATACTGTTTATGCTTTCAATTCTTTTAAAAACATATCCATTGTTTGCACCCTTAATGCATGCAGCAGTCAGTCAACAGCTTTGAGTCATCCTGTATACACTAAACAAAATGATGTGTAGATGAGGTAAACAATGCAAAAGTATGCTTCTGCAAATCTCTATGTTAGTGCAGGTGTGTGTGGTTTGCAGGAGTATGAATGGCTCTAGTGGGAGAGACCCAGTCTGCATCCATGATTCAAGGATCAGAATTTTTTAATGTTCATTTCCTTCTTTAGTGAACACAATGGATATAGGCTTTGTGTATAACCTGCAGCAGAGATTTCGAAACCCCACTGTTTGCAGTAAAAACAATTAGGTTTTATAGTTCATAATGTGATACATTTTCACACCATGTTCTATCTGCCTTGTACATTGCTGAATGAAGTAATGCCAAAGAAACATGTTCCAGCTGTGCCTTCCAATGCATTTTATACTGTAGCATATAAAACCTGGTCCGTGGATAAGCCAGGCTCCCACAGATTTTGTGGATATGTTAAGAAAACTACACTCCATGAGCTCCTCATAGAATGTAATATTTTTTTTTTTTTTTTTTTTTTTTGAGTGAGAACTTTTGCAAAAAGATCAACTACTTAAGCAAACATGAATGAGGCCAATAGAAATATAAGCTCTCTTTGAAGATGATGGTTTTTTCCTTCAGTATTTACGACAGAATTGAAAACTGAGATTTAAACGAAGAAACAACCCAAAGGTTTGGAAACATGATAGAACAGAGTTTCAGCTATGAATGAGTGCAACAGAAACCTCAACCAGGGAGTACCAGAGAGGTGGGAGCTAATGTAAAAGCTGATGACCTTAAAGCTTAAATGGGAAAAATGTGTTCCTGTAAATGTGAGCTCTGCCGTCCAATGATTTTTGCTTAGATCAAGTTAGATCATTAACTGTTTACTTCAAATAATATTAATCCTTGAGTGGTACTGAACAGTCCTCAACAGAAGCTGTTTTTTTTTGTGTATTGAAGATTAGAAGGAGAATTAATGTGACTGCTAGTGCAAGGTGAAGCAAGTTTTTTTTTCTATAGCACAATTCAGTAGAAAGACAATTCAAGGTGCTCTACCTGAATTAAGACATATAATATAAGGTACAAAAGGAAGAATACGAGCAATTCAAGATAAAAACTTGATACAAGCAGGTAGGAAAACAGATAAAAGTTTAAACTAATGATAGTTATGTTACAGGGCTGGGCGATAAAACGGATTTTGCCATTACCAGCATGCAATACGATAACCGGCGACAATTTTCCCATGTTGGTAAAAGAAATTTACATAATTCTGCTGTTTTTCCTGCATTGGTGGCTGTATGTCCCACCCCTTTAAAACTCTGCGGCATCTATGTAGTCAGGTGACTCCACCGATCCAATCAGAAGCATAAACAAAGAGAATAGCAGATGAGCCCAGTGAAGAAGCGTCTAACAAAGCTGTAAACAAAATTACATCAGTTTATCCTGTAGTGTAGAGATGAAGCTGAGCGTGCAGAGAAGAAGTCAAGAGCTCGTTGCCTGAGTTGAGTGTGCGGCAGACCGGTTTTGAGCGAGGGTGTGCTAGTTAAATGATGCGCATTTTTCTCACTGTACACTCAGTACAGTGGCACCAAAATTATGCCACAGATGTTGAGGAAATGCAAAGTTTGCCTGAAAACTGTTGGGATTACCAAAGTAACACATAAAACCATCACTACCTAGAGCATAACCACACTCTTGAGTTACAAAATTTGCAAAAAGGCTCCATTACCTTTGTGCAAAATACCTTTGTTCAATATTGCACTGCAGCCTTGCAGCAAGAAGGTTCTGGGTTTGATTCCCGGCTCGGGGTCTTTCTGCATGGAGTTTGCATGTTCTCCCTGAGCATGTGTGGGTACTCTCTCTGGGTACTCTGGCTTCCTCCCACAGTCCAAAAAAAAACATGACTGTTATATTAATTGGCTTCTCTAAAGTCCCCTTATGTGTGAGTGTGTTTGAATGGTTGTTTGTCCTGTTTGTCTCTGTGTTGGCCTGCGATGGATTGGCGACCTGTCCAGGGTGTACCCTGCCTCTTGCCCGTAGACAGCTGGAGATAGGCTCCAGCACCCCTCGCGTCAATTGGGATAAGCGTGTCAGAAAATGGATGGTTGATGTAATGTGATTTATTAAATAAATAAATTATAAATAGAGGAGTTGCATTTCCTGCACATGCCTTTTTTTCTGATAGAGGAGCCGGAGCATTTATCATGCATTAATCATTATCAAGGTAAAACTGCCCAAGTTATCGTGATGTTAATTTGAGGTCATATCGCAAACCTAGAAAGACACTGTTGCAGTAATAAATTCTTTTAACACAATCAACTGCAAGTTCACTGTGTTAGGAGAATTGATTGCGTATCACAATTGTATATTCCCTCCCATCTGATACATCTAAAGCAATATACTATAGTGAATTTTTACCGTTAACAACTTACTGTTATGGGCAAACTAACTAAAAATGTAAGTGCAAAATGTATACAGATTACAGTTTTATCCTAACTATCAAGACAAAGGCCCAATTCCAATACACCCCCTACTTTCAACCACTAGCCCTTACTCGCTACCATTAGCCCTCACCCACTACCAAAACACTCTGGAATTTAAGCCACAGTGGTTTGGGCTTTGTAATCTTCCTAAGGAATTGGGATATGTATATTGTTGCATAGTTGAAGTTCTGGTACATAAATTACTGTGTATTCATGTATGCACATATATACTGCAGGATATGTGCCACCATAAGAGAGGAGAAAAATCTTATATAAAAAAAATTAAAAGCCTCTTCCTTTTTGGTGCTTTCTCTGTCAGAGTTCTCATACTGATTTCCTTATGCTCCTTTCTGAGTTGAGAATCAGATGAACCCAGACACCAACAGCTTTGCTTGGTTTTCAAAATTAAAGGCAAAGAAATCTGCTTTGCAAAATTCCAATCGTCCATTTTTTCTGTGAAATTGTCTACCTGCCCTTCCCCAGCAAGTAAACATCTTAAATTCCTTGCTTTTAAAGACTAGATTCACACCCTATATGCAAAAAAGAATTTGGATAACACTACTCCCATGGGCAAAAGCAACATTTTGGGGTAGTGCTAAAAAGTAAGGCTAGGGGTGTATTAAGCCAAAGCCTATGCATTAAAGAGGAAACCTGGACAACTGTTTAAAATATAAACTGATGTATCAATCCTTTACTGACGATGGCAAATGGCCAGCACTTTCAAGTTAGGCAGTTACAAAGCAAGCTACATTGTAGCCAATGGGGTAACGACACAACAACAGGTCCCTAAGCAACATTATCTGGGTGGGCCCCATATAAAGTACAACAGGTGATAAAGGTTCAGGATACGGCGACACTTCCATAAATCGGTCAAGAAGATACAATTATGCAACTCTAAGTAGTATATGATCACACAATCCACACAGAAAAATAGCGACTGCGCACCTTGAATGGAACCATTAGTGACAGCGCACCATTACATTTTACAGACATCCCAAGTTCCAAAAACTAATTTCAGGGGGTGCTTATCGAACCCAACTACCCCCCATACATACAGACTTCATCATTCTTCACCTTCCCTAGACATATACTTTAGTACAGTGGTCCCCAACCTTTTTTGCACCACGGACTGGTTATATGTCAGACAATATTTTCACGGACCGGCCTTTAAATTGTGGGGGGTAAATACAATCAAATAAAATGATAAAACTGGCATAAATCAAATACAAACAGCATAAAAATAAAACTCACCATTATGTTGAATTAGTGGGAGCCCTGAGCTTGTTTCTCTGAAACAAGCCGGTCCCATCTAGGCGTAATCGGAGAAAATGATACACGAAGTGTGCTCCTGATGTCTAGTCTGCTCCGTAGCTTTGTTTTGGTTGCTGTAACCGCAGAAAATCCCGCTTCAGAAAGCGGTACCGGTCCGTGGCCCGGTGGTTGGGGACCGCTGCTTTAGTATATTAGCACAACAAGCCATGGGGCTACCTTGAGCTTCACAGCCCTCCTCCTCACCCACACTATCTCCATTCATCTCCTGGTCGCAATCTTTAATCACTGTAGTAGCAACCTCCTCCTCTCCCTCTTCGGTTCTTTGAAAGAACATGTTTATTTTGGGAAGTTTTTTCCGTTCTTCCAGCAGTTCTTCTTTCCTTTTTCTTTTCGGGAATCCGCTTAAGTACCTCTTTTTGGTATCCATGGTCACTAACACATTGTATGTAACGGTTATGGATTTAATCTATGCTCTGGGTTACCCATAATTCCAAGTCGTAGTATGAAAAATGAAATACTCGAATACATCGTTTTTTTAAGATCTTTATCATGAGTGTATTTTTTGCCAACCATCTAATAAACTATACACAGTTATTAAAATAGTAATTAAAAGTACCACTGTCTACTTTGCTATTGGTGTCATGTTTAAACGGCTCACCATAATGTTGAAAGCTGGTATGTGCTGCAGTATAAATATGGTCCATTGCGGTCAGTTACTTCAGTATCAGGTGGGTTTAAGAGGAATTTTTCGCACCATTATATCTTCAAAAACACATCCTAGTCTACAATTGCGTAGGGGGCCTACCAGGTGTCAGTAATGGGAGCCCTAAACTGAAACTGAAAGAAGAAACTAACTTTATATGTCTAGATTTCACCAGGAAAATATTCGTACCTTGTTGAAAACTAATAGCCAACNATGGCCAGCACTTTCAAGTTAGGCAGTTACAAAGCAAGCTACATTGTAGCCAATGGGGTAACGACACAACAACAGGTCCCTAAGCAACATTATCTTGGTGGGCCCCATATAAAGTACAACAGGTGATAAAGATTCAGGATACGGTGACCATTCCATAAGTCGGCCAAGAAGATACAATAATGCCACTCTAAGTAGTATATGATCACACAATCCACACAGAAAAATAGCGACTGCGCACCTTGAATGGTACCATTGGTGACAGCGCACCACCACATGTTACAGACATCCCAAGTTCCAAAAACTCATTTCAGGGGCTGCTTATCGAACCCAACTACCCCCAATACATACAGACTTCATCTTTCTTCACCTTCCCTAGACATGGATATACTTTAGTATATTAGCACAACAAGCCATTGGACTACCTTGAGCTTTACAGCTCCCCTCCTCACCCATGCTCTCTCCAATCATCATGGTCGCAATCTTTACTCACTGTAGCAGCAACCTCCACCTTTCCCTCTTCGGTTCTTTGAAAGAACGTGTTTATTTTGTAAAGTTTTTTCCGTTCTTCCAGCTCTTCTTTCCTTTTTCTTTTCTGGAATCCGCTTAAGTACCTCTTTTTGGTATCCTTTGTCACTAACACATTGTACGTAACGGTTATGGTTTCAATCTATGGGTTATCCATAATTCCGAGTCGTAGTATGAAAAATGAAATACTCGAATACATTGTTCTTTTAAGATCTTTATTATGAGTGTATTTTTTGCCAACCATCTAATAAATTATACACAGTTATTAAAATAGTAATTAAAAGTACCACTGTCTACTTTGCTATTGGTGTCATGTTTAAACGGCTCACCATAATACTGAAAGCTGGTATGTGCTGCAGTATAAATACGGTCCGGTTCGGTCAGTTACTTCAGTATCAGGTGGGTTTAAGAGGAATTTTTCACACCATTGTATCTTCAAAAACACATCCTAGTCTACAATTGCGCAGGGGGCCTACCAGGTGTCAGTAATAGGAGCCCTAAACTGAAACTGAAAGAAGAAACTAACTTTATATGTCTAGATTTCACCAGGAAAATATTCGTACCTTGTTGAAAACTAATAGCCAACACAGTTGAAAGATCTTCCATTACTGTATGGAGGTAACATTTTCTGCTGCCATCCATTTTTATATAAAGATGTACATTATATTACATGTTTAAACTGAGAATGAGCAATGCTCATGTTTTAGGAGCGTGTGCACAGGCTTTTAGTTTAAATACTTGAATTTCAATAAGCAGCTGCAAGGCATTAGACATATTAAAGCCATATTTAGTGAGCATTGCCAGAGCTGTAATAACAGCTCATAATTACTTTGGCAAAGACATCTTCATCATTGTTTGTGTCCTCTTTCAGGTTTAAAAAAAAAATCATTTGTTTATTGTGGTCAGATGGTCATTACATGTCATGTTATTTAAGTCATGCTCAGATCTAAAGGGGTGTTATCAAATCTAGAGATGGCAGAGGAGGGGGAGCAATAAGTAAAACTGGTCAATCTGACTCCAGCTGAGGATTTTGTTCAGTTCTGTGACAATCCCTTATGTCTTTTTTTACACTATATTCGTCTGCCAAAATCATGATTACCTTCTGTCCTTAAATAAACTTCAGTCACTGCTATGCGAAGATGCCAACCTAAGCTCAGAGGAGAAAAGGGCTGCATGTTTGAGAACTCATGTAACCCCCATCTCCCATTTTTTGAATTTCCCATGGAGGTGTCTCTGCAGTTTAAGTAATAACGGGCTCAGAGTAGAGGGGGATATGAGGATATGCGATCTAGCTAATGCACTGCAAGACATCTGCAGAAGCCGCTTCATCTCTCCGGCAGGGTGCTGGTACATGGTAGCATGCCAGCAGAACTACTTTAATACCTGAGTCAAGCATGTAAACGATTGCATGAAAGTGCAGCTCGCCGCATGTGTGCGTTCTCTGTTGACCAACAGGGGTTCTTGTGCTTAATTCTCTCTGTGAGGTTGGTTTGTCAGTGACAAAAAAAAACAGCAGCCTACTTGTATAAATTAATATGTGTGGGTGGAATAGTGCTGTGTGGAGAGTGCAGCTGGGTGAGACCTTCAATCACGTCCCTATCCTCTGCCGCCCCACGGCCAATTATAATTCAGACAAGCTGCAGAGTCAGCTAAGGCAAAGTGAATCATGTGATCTGTCCAAAAAAGACACTGTTTATGGAAAAACAAAGAGAAAAGCGACACAAATGATTCTATTTATCTACAAAGAATGATGTAAAAGCACAGGATTACATCACTGTTTAAAAAACATGTCTTTTGTCTACTAATCCAAAAATGTAACAGTTCCATCCATCCATCCATCCATCCATCCATCCATCCATCCATCCATCCATCCATCCATCCATCCATCCATCCATCCATCCATCCATCCATCCAATATCAAAACTCCCTTAAATAGTAGCATAAATTAAATAAAGCTTTATAACTTAAAAGACAAATTGTAAAAGTGTAGGAAGTAGTGTTGTCAAAAGTATCAATACTCAAAAAAGTATCGATACTGAAACGTTGTATCCGGATACAATACTCATTTTCAAAAGTATCGAGTACCAGTGGCACCTAAACAGTCATTCATCTAAAGTGCAGAATAGAGGACAATGCACTTTCAGAACACTGTGATTTAATAATTCTGTGCACTTTTTAGTTTCAGACTTTTTTTTTGTAACAGTTGCAGCTGCTGAGAATTATTTTTATTTCTTAACCGGTTTGGCTAGTGTCATTGTTATGTGTGCAAAAGCATAGCCAAGGAAGGAATACTTAATTTTAATTTTATAAGTTTTTTATCAAGCTTGCTTAATATTGTGCACAGCATACAACTTTTATTGTATTTATTTATTGTATTTTATGAAAATATTTCTGTAGAATTTTGGAGTTTTTGTTTTTATCCTTGTGGTATCGAAAATGGTATCGAGTATCGAATATATTCCTTAATATCGGTATCGAGTTGAAAAGTTTAGTATCGTGAAAACCCTAGTAGGAAGTAAAAATAACAAATCCATTGGAATCACGTAAGAAGCTCTATTATGACAAAGCACAACATGTATTTTAATCTAGAGTCTTCTGCCACCCCCCCGTGGAATTGTAACAATAATTTACAACTTTTCTTTTTTTTTTTCCCCTTAGGGCAAAGCAAAAATATACATCTGTTCATTTTATTGCTCATTCAGCTCAAACATTACTATCTCACATAGCTGTTAGTGTCTCCAAGGAAGCCACAGCTTGTCCCAGATGGCAATGAATCAACTTTTTCAAGAGAACTGTTGTTCACTTCACCAGATAGCACCAGAGGCAGCAGCGTAGGCAAAGCAACGTAAACTATAGATGCATTAGCAGCTACAGGGCAAATGACCTTGTAAGGTATGGGAACACAAGACATCAAAAGCCCTACAGCACACATGCTGAAAACATTGCATTTTTCACATCATATCAAAGTTATGTCTTGTACCTTCGAAGGATTGTTAATATTTAATGGATATGATAGAGGCCTCTCAAATAAAGGATGAACTTTAAAAGACTGAGCACTGCAGAGCAGGAAACAATAGCTTTCTAAAGAGATCTCTGCAACTGTCTCCCTAATCCCCAGAGAACTTACTTATGGTCCACAAGTGAGGTTTGCGTGCTAAACAAGAAAGTAGTTCCCAGACTGAAAAATAACTGTACTGTGTTGCTTGAGCCTTTTTTTTTTTCAGAAATCCTTATCTGTTTTGCTTTTAAGGTAGCACAGCATACTTTTCATAGCAAATAGGCTTATCCGCATAGACTTCACACATTTCAAAAGATGAACAATAATTTAGATTTCATCCATTTAACTGAAATTGCAAACATATTTGTTCCCTTAACTTTTTTCCCATTATGTCACACTGCATTGAATTTTCATACAGCAATAAAGCATGACAAACTTTCTTCATGGTTAACAGAAGCTGTGTTGACATATGACTGAAGGTACCACAGCTCCTTCTCTGTTCTCTGGATTGTATTTAGGGTCATCAGAGTAACAGTGGCTGCTCACAGCTGCTTTTCTACATCATTTGGAAACATTATAATTCCACCTCTTGCAGCTCAGTGACACAATGTATGTCCCTATAAAATATTTAACTGTATAGATGTTAAAGGCGTTATAATAATTTGTGTTTCAGTTCTGGTATTTGGAGTTCTGGTTACTGTTTTTTTTTGCAAATAAGTGCTTGCTTCAACACTTTTTCCCCCTCAGTAAGCAGGAATAACGCACCTGTTTTGGGGTCCACAGAGAAATACGGTTGTCCTTGTAAAATACTGTAGACTATCCTTGCACTGTTTCCATAGGTGGGGTCGTCAGCATCTGTCGCTGTGACTTGCAACACGGAGGTACCTAAAAATAGGAAAAAAGAGAAGCAAAAATGTATTTCCTGTTTTCTTTTTAAAAGGTTTTCTAATGCAGGAACACTGCTGTATTATTTTCCATTGCTTTGGAATCTCCTAGCAACCACATCTCAACTAGAACAGAATTGAAGGAGATTAAATGAAACAAGAACCTGTATAAAGATCATCTTACAGTTTAAATTCAAATAACAGACTTTCAACCTGTTTAATATATATCTATATATATATATATATATATATAT
>NW_015150495.1:453869-498975 GCF_000732505.1 Cyprinodon variegatus | reverse complement strand
ATTTTTTTTCTCCCTCTGGTTTCCATTCTAGCCAGCAGGTTTAAGTAACTAAATAAACTCATCATCAGCATTAATTATTTTAAAGATTTCTCTTTTGCAAAAAACACAAGCCTGTTTGATTTTTAAATGCCTGTCTTCAATTAAAACAAGTTAGAATTAGATAATGTGTCCAAGCTAAAATATATACATGCCATAATAATATTTGCTGGATTAGTTTTTTACAATAACGATTAGAAACTCCATGGATTCAATGTGGAATAGATAATATTTAATAAAAATATACACAAATACACAAATCCTGCAGATCAGCTTGAGATTATGGGATAATTTCTTCAGTTTATTGTATGTATTACAATAAACTTTTTTCAGGAATACCTGAAAAAGAATCAAAATGTCACCCACAGATGAACATCATTTCTTAAGGAGGTTTGAAACAAAATCAGAAACCACTTAGAGTCAAGTCCACGATAAACTAGAACAAAGGATTAAACCAAGAAAGAAGCCCTTGCTCTAAAATCAACTAATGCTCACATGATTTTACAGCTAACCTTGACAGATTTAAGGCTTTTTAAACAAAAGGACACTTTTGCTGTGCAATTGTTTCCCAGAGCGTGGCAATGGTGCTTTGAATGATTTTGTAGGAAATAGTTAAATGGACGCCTTCCTATACATTTTGGAACATCTCCACACATCTCAAGTTAATACATAATATTTAATGCGATCCAATACACATCAGTAAACATTTTGGATACAGCGGGTTAACATTAAGCTACTGAAATAACATTCCTATTTCCCTGTTGGCACAAAATTGCAAAATCAAGTTTGTGCCAGGAAGTCATTCAGTTTACATTTCTGCAAAGAAGAGATGTTAAATATTTAGAGGAAATCATGGTTGCCTAGAAAATTGCATTTCAACTTGCCGTGCCTTTTTTTGTTTCTCAGCCGTGACATTTAAAACCAGGCTTTTTACATAAGTTTTATCTGGTGATGCTCACAGCATCCCCTTCCTGCGGTTGCTTACACATGGGCGTACGGTAACAAATCTTTGCAAATCATGCATTAAAAGCCAAATTAGTTTGAAATGTTTAACTACAACAGCTTACTTGCTCAAATACAGACCTCTAAGTGAGGAGGAGAAAGAAAAATTTCTTTTTTTTCCCCCCATCCAAAAATTAAACTGTATCGCATTAAGCAACAAATTAAAAAACCTCATGGCTACTTCGAAGTGCCACAATGATTAAAGAATTGTACTTATATCAATTTCTGTTGTGTTTCTGGTTTTGTTTTCTCAGTTTATTTTTATATTATTATTATTTCAAAGTGTGATAAAAACAGAAATAGATTCCCTTAAAATAGAAAATAACAGTTTAATTATTCACAGATTTTAAAGGATTAAAGCCTACAGGAGGTATCCTAAAGGATCAGCATCTTCACAAGGCAAAATAAGCTACTGGGTGATTCATTAGAAAATGAAACATTTTAAGAATACACAACCATTGGAAGGGATAATTGTTTTTATTTATATCTCAGAACAGAGGCACTGTGAAATATTGTAGGTTTACCTAGTTGAACCCCTGAAAAATAGCCTTGACAAGACATTAACTACCTCAGGCTCCCTCCCTGGCACTCAGAGTTAGCCTTCGTTTCTACTGTAGAAGCGATGGGGGTAGAAGAATGGCCCAAAATAATTACCTTGTTGGTGGCTACAGAGAGTGTGAATGTGCAACTTGCAAAGGTATATTTTATGGAGGATTTTTCCTGCCAAAAACAATTACTGAACTTACCATAAGTAACTTCAATCAAAATACTGCCATCATTGCATTATTTTGTTGTATACTTCCACCAGGTAAAAATCAACAGCTATAGTTTTTTAGCTCAATGTTATCGTTAAACACCAGCCAATAACAAATACATGCAAAGTTCTCCATCTTCAGATCAGATAGCAAGAAATGTATAGCAGGACTTTATACAGTCTGTGGAACAACATAATGAGTAGATTTTTTAAAATTATACTCTGTGCATGACTTCCATGTTATGCACATTGCTGCAAATGTTTTTTTTAATGCAATGTTGGATTACAAAACAGGATAAATGGAATAACAATTAATAAAGCACCATAAAAAACAAAAAGAGGACAGATTAAAAAACCTGAACTAATGCTGACCTTTTACTTAACGGCTCATTGTTATAGCTATTGAGGTTCAATTTTACACTCCAAGTGCTGCTCACATGGCATTACAGGCTTCATTGACCCCTTATAATCACATGATGAGTGTACTGTAATTGCACAACTGGCTTATTTGATGCACTGGTCTATTTATGCATGTAAGCACTGCAGTAAAATTAGACATGTGAGCTGCATGATGCATCTCATGGCTTTATGGACTCTCGCCAGGCTCTCCTGAGAGAGAGCTGTACACAGTAAAGCTCCTCTGAGTCTTACCAGATGTGTTTTTTTTTTTTTTTTAGTTACCCAGTGGAGCAGAGTGTAAAGTCAGTAACCATAAATCATTTACACAGCATACTGGTTACTGTGAATGATGGTAACTGAACTGTGATAATATGAGTAACTCCTTACTTGCTTTAGAATCAGAATTAGAACTGAATGAATAAAAGTCATAAAATCCGTCCATTTTCCATCATGCTTTATCCCTTCTGGGGTATAAAAGTCATAACATTTAATAAAAAATCATAATTGTAGTCAATTAATCTATAATAAATACTGTGTGTGGAGGTTGAGAGTGTTGATAATGACGATGCTTTCATTATGTACTCAAAACTAAGGATAATCAGCTGTACATGCCATATATTTAGAGCTAAAATGATGACTACTACATAAAAAAGTGCATCTTTTAACTCGATATTCTGTATAACTGCATAACAAACTATAGCTAATTAATGAGGAAGAAAACTTTGCGGGAAACCCAGAAAAAAAATTGTTAAAACTTTGTGCATCCTAATCACACATCATTAACTTTTCCCCCTTGTTGAACCTCCTTTTACTGCCTCTCAGTACAACAAAAAACACAACCAGAGTTGTTTTTTCTTTGTTCTTTTCAAGAGAAGCGCACTCAGCCTGAAGAGGAAAATGAGTTTTTCCATGATTGAAATGAATGTAGCATTTATCGGGTTTATTTCCAGTTGCTGTAAATTAAAAAGACCTACGTTTGGGAATTTTTTTAGAACATTATTCGACAACATCATTATCACTGACTCATTGTGATGAGGACGTTGTTTACTCTCTGCTCTTGAGTTTGGACTGGATGGAAGTAAATATGGAAATAATTCTAGTTTCAGGCTGTGAAATCTCCCTCTGAGTAGCTTGAAGTGTAAGGAAACACAACAGTTCTCCAAATGTGATGCGATACAAGCACCCAATGTTATTCCAATCACAATTATTACCATTTTACAGCATACTTCAGGGGTAGTGGTGTGATTGTCTTGTGTTGACACAGATGTCTAAAGAGCATCCCTAAAAACATAAAATGATTAAGTTTACCTAATCAAATATTTTCTTCATGATGAGTTTAGGAAATTTGGATTCAAGAAATTTGTGTGAGGGATTGCCTTTTTAGTCAGTGAGTCCATGCAAACAGCTGGTTTTCCTTAGATAGAAAACTTTGAACCAATCTTACTGGATGAACTGGTTGAATTGTCTCTACAAAGTGCTTTGAGATCACATGTTGTAAATTGGCGCTATATTAATAAACTGAATTGAATTGAAATCAAAGCCAGATATTAACCAGACAAAGGTCTTTTTTTCAATGTTTTTGCTTGTTTTGTTTGAATTTCCCATCATGTACTGCAAGTAAGTAGTGTACCCGAGGTTTGGCTCCTCTAAACTAAAATCTGTAAATTACCTGGAACTGAAACAATCAAACAGATTATTTGAAATGACAAAAGTTAAGAAGTCAAATAATAGTAAACTTGAGTTTTTTTTTTTTTTTACCCTATCCAGAATTAATAAGCTGCTATAGAATTAACTTCACCTAGTTTAAATTCAGTAAAGGCTCTCCTATTATACACCTCTAGTTACTATTAATTGGTTAATGGCAAAATAGTCATCCACTTAATTGATTAGCAAAATAATAATTAGGTACATTCCTAATCCATCTTATACCGTCATTAGAACTTGACTTGGTCAAATTCTGTAAAGGCAAAATAATTTTAGTGTATGTAAACTTCCAGTATTAACACCAAAGCAAACACAGTATCTATCATATAAGTTAGTGGCCCTAAAACTTGGTCCTCGGGATCCACAGTCCTGCATGTTATATATGTTTCTGTGCTCCAGGGACTTTATTTTTCAGCTTTTGTTGAAAAGCTGAAGAATAAAGTCAAATGGAGTTTGTATTGTGAGGTTACTAGTTGTGTAAACTACACTGATTACAGTTACATTTCTTCCAGTTTAAATTTAGCATTTAATTAAATAATACATGTTATTTTTATCCACTTATCTTCTATTCTGTTTCACAATTGTTTTATTTATCAAAAATGTATTTTTCTTTCTTTTTACTGGGAGCCATATGGAACTATAAGTAGAGCCAACAATACAGCAACAATAGAGCATATCCAGACTATTTCTTTTTTAGGTGGACTTTCACCGCATTCTAACATCCACTTATTACACCTACTTTCAAACATCAATTCATCCACTTCTTCACTACTTACTTGACTCAGTGATGGCATCACAATACCTATTGCCCTTTTAAAAGATCAAAGCTGGTCTCTGAAAATGGATTGCGGGTTCTTATCGTCCTCCCACAAACCGAATCAAGGTGTTAAGCTAACATTTACATCACCGTGGAAGTCATGAGATCAAAGTAAGATGTTATTTGAGACTTTGTAGGTCAGAATTGGGTGTCATTTTGATGAGATAAAACATGTCTTTATAAAGGAAAAGGGTTATTTTTTCAAGAAAACTGTCATCATTTTTGAATATGAACTGAAAAATACATGTTTAGAAAAGCACTTATTTTGGTTTTATGATGATCACAGGTATGAAAATGATTTTTAAATCTTTTCCTTTTTTCTGATATATTTATATATTTTGTGTGAACTACTTAAGATTTAATAGGTTTTGGTGGTAGTGCTTAGTGGAGACCTTGTGAGTTAATAACTTACCTGTAGTCAACAGGATTTTTAACATTTTCCTGTTGGGGTAAGACATAAAACATCCAGAATGTAGTGCCAGGGTAAGGGGTACCTTAAAGTGGGCCTTAGACTAGTGTTCAGTTCTTTTTAGCAGTACAGTTGTTTGAAAGAACTAAGGCAAATGTTTAATTTCTGGTGGCAGAAATCTGCTTTGGTCATGTCCCTGACTATCTGTTTCTTCAGATTAAATATTAAATCATTAAATAAGATATCACCTAATGTCAGATAACAACAGTTTGAACGCTTATCCACCTTTTTATATCTACACGTTCATGTAATAAAATCGTTGTTTAAAATCATTTAACAAAACTTTGAATTCCAAAAAAGTAAAACAAGAAACAAAACAAAAAAACAATCCACTGGACTTTGTTTCCAAGTTTGAAGATGTTTCACTTCCCTTCCAGGAAGCTATTTCAATTCAAAATGTCAGAAATAGTGTTGCGTTTGAGGCTTTATAGAGTGCACCAAAAACAAAGCCTTGTATAGACTATATGCACATTGACACGGAAGAAAAGGTCCGCCCCTTTTAAATGGGGGTCGTTTGGTTTCTTTTTTAGCCTGTAATACCGGATACCTGTCTATGTCTCTGAAAGAGGGTTGTTAAAGGGNAATTCTAAGGCAACGCAAATATTAAGGTTAAGAGGCTGAGCTCATAGATGATGATAAATAACATAGTTATGTATAATATATTACATTTCTGACTCTATATCCCTGTAATTATTACACACTGTAGCTTTAAATAAGATATCAACTAATGTCAGATAACAACTGTTTGAACGCTTATCCACCTTTTTATATCGACACATTTATCTAATAAAATCGTTGTTTAAAATCATTTAACAAAACTTTGAATTCCAAAATAGTAAAAAAAACAAACAAAAAAAACAATCCACTGGACTTTGTTTCCAAGTTTGAAGATGTTTCACTTCCCTTACAGGAAGCTATTTCAATTCAAAATGTCAGAAATAGTGTTGCGTTTAAGGCTTTATAGAGTGGACCAAAAACAAAGCCTTGTTTTTGTGTAGACTACAAGCAAAATGACACGGAAGAACAGGTCCGCCCCTTTTAAATGGGGGTCGTTTGGTTTCTTTTTTAGCCTGTAATACCGGATACCTGTCTATGTCTCTGAAAGAGGGTTGTTAAAGGGAATTGTTGGCCTGGCTAAACAGGTGAGGTGTTCTGTTCCCCTGTAAAGGGGTTGGGGGTGCAATGATAGTGGAAAGGATTCGACCCAATTGCTGAATTGTAGGTTTTTGAAAGTTAAAATCTGAGTCCACTCCCTCTGTTTAGTTTTTCTTTCTTAACATAAATGGCTTTGTTCAACCCCCTCTCAAACCACATATCTTCTTTGTCCAAATTGTGAACATTCTGGTCCTCAAAAGAATGTCCTTTGTCCATAAGGTGTAGCTTTCCCGCAGAGTCTTGTCCCAAGGAGGTCGTACTTCTGTGTTGGGCCATGCGTCTGTTGAGAGGTTGTTTGGTTCCTCCTATATAAAGATCAGAGCATTCCTCAGTGCACTGGACTGCATAGATCACTCCGCACATATTTGGTCTGGGGGTTTTGTGTTTAGGATGCACTAATCTCTATTTACGGGTCTTGTTAGGTTTGAAAAGTACTGGGATTTTGTGTTTGGGGAAAATCGTCTTGAGTTTTTCAGAGAGTCCAGCAACATATGGGATGGCAATGTTTTTTGCTTTTAATCATCTCACTGTAATGTTCAGCTGCGTGTCTTTTGGGTATACAAAGGTTCGAAGAGCATCTTTGATGTGTTTCTGTTCTTTTTGCTTCCCCTCTGTCTTATTAATTCCCCTTACCGGAGTATTGAAAATACAGGACTGTTTATAATGCCTCATTGAGGTTTAGCACAAGCTGATGCATTGCGTACATCACTGGGAACTTTACATATATGTGGGCCAGTCAGCAGTCGTGAATTGTAGAATCACTCATTGCTATTTGTTAATTCATAAGAGTATTCTAGGTCAGATCCCCTGAAAACTGGGTGAATATAGTAAACCAAAAGCAGCTGGACTTTATTCTTTTTATTTACAAGAATCACTGCTACTGTCTGTACCAACTTTCCCCACAGAAACTGGTAAGATAGCATTTCAGTATTCTGTCACCACAATAAGAAACACACAAAAATACTTTAAATTAAAAGAACTGGCTTTAATAGGCCGGTTTAAACTCTTTCTCAAAGGGTTGGAAATGAAATACATACTTTCTAAATGTTTTTAAATAGTAAATAATTTTTTATACATTTTCTGTAATGTACTGAATTATTGTGATCTGTGCCACTTTCTTGGCCAGGACTCCATTGATAAAAGATTGCAGCAATTTTCCAGACTATAAACCGCTTCTTTTTTCACATGAACCATGTAGCTTATAAGAATGTTTCTGTGAATTTTTACTAACCCCCAGAGGGGGAAGTCAAATTTGGAAATTAAGGGGCCAATTTTCATTTAGGACAAGAACATGTTAGCAGCAGACATGGCGGAGAACCAATGTCTCAAATTCACACATTTTGACATTTATTTGCCTCATTAAAACTGTCGAACCAATGAAGAGACTGGGCTCAACACCCGCAGAGCTGAAATAAAGAGCTAAGCCCAATCTTTCAGTAGAAGCTCTTACTACTATGAGCCAACAAGCTAGCATTCTTCTTTATACTTCCTTAAGGGGTGATATGTAGAGCCCCCCTACAGGTTTGGTGGGAGACAGTTGCGTAGATATATAAGCTTCGGCTTATATATTTATGTTTCCAGTTTTTTCAAAATATTTTGTGGCTGCAGCTTATAGTGATGTGCTCTTTATAGTCCGAAAAAACAAGGTGGTAATTTCAATGGGATTTTCCTGTTTACATAAAGGTTAAATAAAATACAAAAGAAAATACACCTCCTGTCCATTTTTTTATTTAAAAATATCCTGCACTGTCCTCCTTCTCATGTGTAAAGTTAAGGCTGCAGGAGGACAAAAGTACCACTTTTTAATTATCCTGCTTCGTTCTATTTATATTCTCCTATTCTGTAGTATTTGTGGGTTCAACCCCAAACCTTATTCTCTCGGCTTTTTAACGTCATGGTAACTTCATTTGCTAAGCTCCTGTTTGGGGCATGATACTATCCTGGAGCAGGGTGTCAGCTGTGCTGCAGCAATCAAATACAATCAAACACTTTTGATTATAGATTATAAAGTTTGGCCTGTTTTTCCAATATATAGTTTGGTTTCTCTTGTACACATAGATATGGGTCCAGCAAGTCAATAACTTGATACAGTCAGCTTGTTCTCCTTAGATAGAAATTTTACCAATCTGACTGGATTATCTGATTAAATTATATAAATAAATAAAGTGACTTGAGAATTAAATGCTTTGTTAATTGGAGCAATATAAATGTATTACTGTATATGTGTATTTATACCAATGGCTGTGAATATTTTATTGTCATTATGTTTATATGATGACAATGTTTTTTTTTTATGGTAATTCATATCTTTGGCTGCACTTTGGTTCAGTTTGTAGCACTGTTGCTTTGCATCAGGAAGCCTTTGGGTTCGATTCCCAGCCCGGGGTCTTTTTTGATTGAGTTTGCATGTTCTCCGTGTACATGCCTAGGTTCTCTCTGGGTTCTCCGGCTCCCTCCCAAAACAATTACTTTTAGGTGAATTTGCATCTCTACATTGTTCTAAGGTGTGAGTTTGTGTGTGCATGGTTGAATGCTTCTTTGTGCCTCTGTGTTGCCCTGTGACAGACTTCTCGCCCATAGACTGCCAGAGATATGCACCAACCGCACCACCACCATGATGGAATAAAGGGAAGAATCGGATAAGATGGATGGATGGTAATTCCTACCTGTATTTTTTTTTAAGGAGCTAAAAATACGGGTCCTGTCTAAACGTGGATAGTGGGCTGAATGTTTTTTTTTTTAATACAACAGTGCAAAATAAAGTGTTTTTTAAGTTTGACTTGAAAGGTAGAAAAGGAATTACCCATAAGTAGGCAATGAAGTTTGGGGTAAATTGGCCAATTTTATTTGTTCTTTTCTCACACTTGATTTAATATGTCATCACTTTATGTTCTCTTCAAAAGCAAGCAAGAGGAATTAATGATATAAGTGAAATTAGAGCTTCAGAATACATGTGACACATTTGGTTGGAGGAATATTTTAGATTTATATCAAAGCATTGCTAAAACCACAATGTCAGGTTGTTAGGAGGCTTGATGTGGACCCAAATGCAGAGAGAAAAGCTAAAGTGGTTTTCTTGCATATTTAATAATCCAAAAGGTGGCAACTGAGACAAAAATCAGAAAATAACAAAATTCAGAAAACCAATAACCAGATTGCGACAGGGAAGATCCACATGAGGCTCAAGAAACGATGAAAAAGCAGCAAACAGTAACTGAAGAGAGGAGTATATATGCCAAACAAAACAAAGACTCGAGTAATCAACTGACTGGGAGCAGGTGTGGACAAAAGCAAGTAGAAGTTAGCTAGGGGAAGGAGACTGACACAAAGGGGCAACGGGGGGTAAATATGAAATACATTAGAACTCAAATACAACCAGAAAACAACTAAAATACCATTGAATGGAAATGAAACCAATGAAAATTCAAAAAGAAAACTTAAACAGAACGAAACCATGACACACAAAAGCTTACACCTAAACAGTACTTCAACATTTTTAACTGAAATTTCTGATTGATGGTTGACTGATTTTTTAAAAGAATATTCTCTCATGATTATTGTTTATAATGTTATAAATGGAATGTATTTTTAAACCACTGTTAGAAAACAGCCACTGCAATGGAACTTTATCTCCTTTAAACCAGCACTTACTAGAACACTATTAACCCCAATTAATACAGAAAGGATTGTGCAGCTGTTCTACCTGGGATGTAAGCAGCTAATCAAATAAGACTGGAGAGACTGAGCATCACAAACAATTAGCTGCCACAGTCCAAGACAACCCATTCCAACACAAAGGTGATTCAGTATTGACAAATGTGGTGGGGGATTAGTGCTCCAGAGTGTGAGGACAGTTGATTGTTCCAGCCGATTTCATGCTGAAGGGAGCCAGAGGAAACCAAATTACTTTAATAGACATGGACAAAAAGAAAAAGAGGACGGATAAAGAGGGCTAATTGTTCTATCTATCACAGACATTGATTTATTTGTTTGGAACATCAATACTGATTGGTTTTATCACCTGTAACTGATGATTGAGTTTGGCAAAACTTTGAAATAACTTAGACTAAAACTGGGTTGCAAAGATTGAGGTAAACAGCGCCTTTCTTAAGTATTGATCACATTTATAGTGTCCTCTTTCATAACCAGAGATATTTCACTGGATGCTATGTGATAAATCGACATGGTGTAGGGCAGAGCATAGATTGGTGTGACAGAGTAGCTTTTTTCTGTTAGTTTTCATTTTGTTTTTGTCAAAGAACTGTATTTTAGCATTAACTTCATAGCAACCCATGGAAAACAGAATTTATTTGTCAAACATTTATTTCATTTATTAAGTAAAACCATCTATTCTAACCAACATGGGTCAAAGCCCGGAAGAGGGTTTTAATGGCTCACTCACTCTGACACGGTGTAGGTACCAGAACTGCACAGCAGAGTTTGCAAATCCATAAAG
Organism: Cyprinodon variegatus; assembly: GCF_000732505.1. Taxonomy (NCBI): domain Eukaryota; kingdom Metazoa; phylum Chordata; class Actinopteri; order Cyprinodontiformes; family Cyprinodontidae; genus Cyprinodon; species Cyprinodon variegatus. The sequence goes on along the minus strand of NW_015150495.1, from coordinate 488,183 downwards.
CAATCAGCCATGCTCTGAGGCAGTTTTGATTTGGTAAATTATGATTTTTTTTATTTGATTGCAACCTGATTTTGACTTTGAATGTTAAACCTGATTTAATACTTGCTGTAGTATGCATTTTTTTTGTATGTTTGTCTAAATAAGGTGATTTCATGATTTCATTTTGCCAGATTACAAAGCCAGTTGTAGCATTAATCCCTAAATCCAAACAAAACAACAGTCGCAGTGAACAGTATCAACCCTCTAGGTGGTTGGTATCTTGATCGGCTGCAAAAATCCTGATCAGAACATCCCAAGTAAACCTCTAAGAATTCAGAATTTTCCCAACTTTTAATATTGCACTTCGGGTGAGCTGGATGATCAGATGCTTGAAATCCCCCCCAAAAAAACAAAGAAAAACATGTGCAAAGGCATGGAATGGTTGCAGAACTTCCATTGCCCTGGGATGCATGTTCACCATAGACCTGGCATTATATTTGGTGTAAATGCAGCCATTCAACTTCAGTTTGATGTGACAGGTAACTTTTTTTTTTTGCTGACCAACCATGACCATTGCCAGTTATGATAAATAGCCCCATTAAACTGAGTATTTAAAATTTACAGTAGCCTGGCTCTTAAAAATCTTGGCTGATGACATTTATTCCTAAACCAAGGCTTGGGAGTGAGGGTTTATTTACTCTTGTTAGCTGGTTGCAAAATATGTTTGATTACCAGAGGTTTGACTAGAAAGCAGAAAAGAAGAAATCTTTCAGGATGGTAGTTTCAATATAATACGGTTTGAATGAATGAAACTGGCATTAATGGTTTTGCAAGGCACTGCCTAGAATTCATTTTGTTTTCCATTCAATTGGATCTAAAGACAAAAAAAAAAAAAAAAAAACTCCACTTTTGTTTAAAAATGTATGATTCTCCCCCTTGGTTTACAGAAACACATTTATCTTAGACCAACACCTAAATATTCATCACTTGTGATAATTAAAAATTTATTTAACATACCTGAGTCAGAAACCTACACAGCAACAAGCAGAGCTGTGTGTGCATCAGGCCTGGCCAGCTCATGAATATTCATGAGGGCAACCATAGAGATATTGACCGTATATAAAGAGGGTGCTGACAGACCTGTCAAATGTTGCATGTTTAGTCAGCTCCTCTCATCTTCTCCAACCCAAATGAAGTCATTCAGTCTCCAATATATTTCTGCGGGTAATTTCATATAGGACTGAAATAAACGGGAAGCTTCCACCGCACTGTCACTTTCACAAACCAAATGTTTATAATGCATCTGAAGCAAAAACACTCTGACAGCATTTTGGCTGCAGTTCAGGCCAAGCAACATATCATTTAAAAGTATTAGAGCTTCATACTTTAAAGCTGTTGCACGTGAGATAGAATCCACCAGACTGAAAAAAAAGAGCTGCCTTTGTTCATCCAAGCTAAAAACAGAACCAGGGAGAAAAAAGGAACAAAACGTGGATGTTTTTCCACATGACGCTTGGGCATGCGAAGAGTAGCTGTCTCAGTGAAGGAGGATGGAGGCTTTACATTCCTCCGTAATGTGGGGGTACTCTACAGTGTTGATGGCAGAGGCACTATTGAGTGCTCACAAAGACCTGCCCACCCGAGAGGGGAAGAATAAGAGCATTGAGAGGGAAAAAAAATTAAAAAATGATGAAAAAAGGACTCTGGCTTACAGAAGATCAAACATACTGGAGAAGACTGTCAAACCAAAATGCAGCATAGGGTAAATGTTTGACTGCACTTTTGTCATATTAATACAATCATTTTGCTCTGAGTAGTTTTAAATTATACACAAGGGTGAAGGCAAAGGTCCTCCCTTGATATTTTCCCTTTTTACTGCAGAGCACAAATGTAATGATGGCATGAGTGTTATATAAAAGGTAGCAAATAAGCCACTACAGTCCAGTTCTGATCCGTGTTTTTCATCCTCCCTCTGACTTACGGTAACTGTCAGCAAAAGGCAATCATTTAAAGCTCAATTTTATTAAGCTGCACTACTCACCCACTTCAGACATCTCGGGCACCTCAGCTACAAAGGGTCCATCTGGAAATTGAGGTGCATTGTCGTTGATGTCTTGCACTTTGATTATGAATTCCGACATTGGTTCCAGGGCCTCTTCCGTGTTGCGGTCCAAGGCTTGTGCATGCAGGACATAATGTGCTTTCCTCTCCCGATCCAAGCTCTTGGTTGCATGAATATCACCCGTCACCTCGTCGATGATAAATATAGACCCTGCTCCCTCTCCACTCAGAATATACCTGACGGATCCGTCACCTTTATCTGAGTTGGAGTGAAGCTGGATGGGGGGAAAAGCAGAGAAAGGGTGTGTTAGCATGGATGATGGGATGCTGCTACAACATCTTCAAACAGCAGATTTGTTTCTCCACATCTGACTGGAGGATTCTTAAAAGCAGCCTCTTTATGCCATCCAAAAGAAACAGTCATTTCTTTCCAGGAGTTTTCCTACAATCTGTTGATAGTAGTTGTATCTATGGGCTAAATGATGGTATGTCTGTAGGTGTTCACATTTACAAACCCTCGCCAGTAGGAGCTGTTGCACGCTCGGCATATTTTTCCATGCCGACTTGTCTGCGTAGTTGCAGTTCAGAAATTCTGGTCACAGCTCGGAGGGGCGTGCAAGCTAAATATAACATCATTTGGCCATGTGGTCCTGAATAACGCATCAAGCATAACCCAAGCTTTGTTACCACTACCATTCTTACAGCATTATTTCAACAACATCTTTTGATTAAAACTACAGATTTGTGGATTATATCTCAAATAGTAGCCCTACTTAGCAGTTTCTCCCTCTGAAGCTGTAGACCTCTGCAGCTCCATCAGGGTTACCCTTGATTTTTTTGCCAGACCTCTTAGTTTAGGGGAACTTTTCTCTCTTGGTAAGTTTGCAGTTAGGCCATTTCTATTTTCAGATGAGGGATTGAATAGAGCTCTGTGATATGTCCAGTTTTACTGTATAAGCTAACTCTGCTTCTACTGTTTGCTGATCTTCCTTTTGTCCACTCATCTTTGCAAACAAACCTCACAGGCCTTCCCATAAACACTTGATTTACAGTTATATCAAACTTCCCCAAATTGTCCCTCTAGTTACCAGTCGAGGGACTTATAGAGGCTATTTAGGCGTGAGCAGTAAAGGCTGTTGTATTCAAATATCCACCTGACTCCCATTGTCTTTTCTTTAAAAATGATGTAGAAATTGTTACTTTTCCTTAGAGTCAAATTTAAACATACTGAAGTTTTTTTTTTTTTTTTTTTTAAACATAGAAAAATACAAAGCACTTCATCAAATATGTCAGAAAACAAAACATACAGTATTTCACCACTTAGAATAATGGGGAGTGTCACAGACATTTTCCTCAAGAATGGAAATAATGAAGAGAAAATGGCAGTGGGTAGCATTACAATCAGTTGCAATTTACGTAAAGGATCTGTACTCCACAGAGTAGTAGGCTTTGCAGGATTAATTCGCTGCATGGTGGTCTTTGGCCCACATTCCTCCCCTTTAAAAATCTCCTAACTTCAAACCCAGACATCACATTATTCAATATTCCTCTCCCAGGCATTACTATAACCAAGAATCCCTGTAGAACCTCATCTTTAGAGATTAAAGGTTTAAGAGAAATCCTTACAAGATGGTTAAAGATGGAAAAGTGTTGCCTTTTTCTCCAACCAGGACCCACAGGAATAAAGCAGAAGCTAAACCATTGGTTCAGCCATAATTGATACCAAGAGGATTAAGACTTTCATGCCAAAAGCTCAGCTGTGGAGCAGTTTCATTTTTTTATTTTATTTTACAGTGAAGCTGAATTTCAAAATAAGGGTGACATCCTAACATCCTAACTATGAGAAGTATGTATTTAGCAGCAAATCATTTTCCTGTCAGATTATGGCACTAGGGAAAGTTTTTCTTTTCATGTTTGTAGATGCATATCTGATGAATAGCTGTGAAGGAGGAGGCCACCAAAAGTCCGGGTAAAGCCCCTATTCCTCTATAGGAATAGTATTGGATAAATAAAAAATGCCTTATTGGACAAAATACTAAATAATAAACAGGGAGTTTTTTTCATGTACAAAATGAGTACTTTCATCATGATAAACCCTACCACAGTAAACATATCCATATATGCATATATATCAAAAGTCTTTGGTATATCTTTTAAACCATATACCATTTGGCATCCAAAGACCTCAAGGATGGCTATATATTCAAAAAATTAATTGGAATAAATGTTGCAGACAAGAAAACATAGTAACTAATGAAATTACTCTATTCTGTGAGTATTTAGACAGCCACTATAAATACACATTACGATCTGATAGATTATACATAATATGTATCCTAAAAAGGTTTCCATTACCAAGGAACCCCCCAAAAAATGTTTTACCTCTTTAACCATAAAAGCAAAGAGCTCTCCTAAGGCCTTAAACTAAAACTGAAGTGGAAAGAGTATACTCGATCCATAAAACACCAATTACTTGGTGCTCTTTGCAAGATTTCTGAAGGAATAAAAAAAAAAATGTAATTAAAAGTGGTGTCCAAAAGCTAAGGAACACTGTCAGACATTTTCAGAAAGAACTGAAATTAGAATGTTATTTTTTTCCATCATAACGACCAGTACTCTACCAAATACAACTAAGTGCTTATGCAAGTCCAAATACCAGAGAAACTCATATTGATGTTCTTTTAAAAATTGCAGCAGATCATAGGTCCCATAAGATCCCATAAGAAATAATGGGAAAGTAAATAAGGCAGGTTTATCTATAAAGTACATTTCAGTAAAAAGGCAATTTAAAGTGTTTTAATCAGTTAACACACAATGTTCAAAGAATTAGCAATTAGGCACTCTTAAACATCATATCAGTGATATCTGTATTTGAAAACATCATGGTGTTGTTGTGTCTTTCAGTATGTGGAACAAGCTATATATTTGAAGGAAGCACACACTTTTTGCAACTTTCTGCAAAGGAATCTTTCAATACACTATAATAAAGGTTTACAAGAGTAAACAGGATAAATACAGAATAAGATAAAAATAAAACAGCTCCAACAGATAATTTAAAGACATTCTTGACAAGAATCCACAGATAAAATGCAGAAGAGTTTTTTTTCCAAACTTTGAATTCCCTGCAAGACTTACCATGTCATTTAATTAAATTGACAATTTTAAAAAACAGCTTACAGGAGGTATCGTCTGATGCTAATTACCTAATTACCTGTCACATATTAGCCCCCAGATCTGTAATAATACTTTACAAAGAACAATGGTAAATGATATGTAGCCTGTACTTGTACATTATAGTACTTTTCCAAGTCAGAAGAATTGACCAAAGTATAATTGATGTTAATAATATGACGCTGTGATATTATTTTAACGTAAATAGTGTTAAGGGTAGGATTATTTTGAACTGAATAATCTCTGTAAAGTGTCATAAGATTATGTGTTTTGAATTGATAAAACAATAAAATGAGAATTTTTAGTTTTCTGAATTGTATTACACTACTGGAATACCATGTGATCCTTGTATTTTTGGTCTTTTTATAGCTGAGCCATGCCAATAGATTACACATACCTATTGGTTACTCTATAAAAATTAAACTCACTGGGATATTACAAAGCAACAAAGAACAACACATGTAGAGGGAGAGGAAGAAAATCTGAACTGAATCTCAACCTTGTTGATCGTCAGGTGATGGTGCTTACTATCCAACCACTGTGCAACCCCACTGAGCAAGTGATTATTGTAAATTAGGACCAATTACACTAATTCCCTGAAATGCATAATGATTCTGGGAGGCTCTAAAAAAACATTGCTCCATAAAACCTTTTTTTTTTTCTTCTGTTTTATGTAACCAGGAGCCCAGATAGGGACAGGTACTGCAAATTAGTAGATGTTATACTAAATAGTACAACACCTATCCCTAGTACAGCAAAAATGTACATTCAGTTTCCTTATGCCACCAAAAATACTTAAACAGCTGAAAAACTGGTAAATCACATATTTCAAGAATATATTACAAACTGAAGACACTAAAAAGTTTAATTGTTTTTAATTAATCAGGTACCAGGTGTAATTTAAGCATATTGAACCTTACTTTGATCATTTGTAAACTGTCAGATATAGTATTTCTGCAAAGAGTACACAGATAAAATTGGGGCAAGCTATAGAGTACAGAATAGAGCTAAGGACAAGGCAGTCTACTTTCCCCTTAATCTAAATATAGAGGCTATCTATCTTTATGAGGTATTGGTCTAATGTGACAGCTTTAAAGAGACCGTCCTGTTAAAATAAGGCTTTGTGAACACGATTTTTTTTTTCCTTTTCCTCTCATGTATGATATCATCTATTGGCCAGATGAATGTTAAATTGAAGAAAGTATATATAATATTAATATGAATTATAAGTAAGCTGGTTTTCCTTAAATAAAAACTTTTGAACCAATCTGACTGAATGGTCTGGATGAATTGTCTCTGTAAAGTGTCTTGCGATAACATGTGTTGTGAATTGCCGCTGTATAAATAAGCAGAATGGAATTAAATTTAATTAAATAGATAAATAATGATATAGCTAGTTATAGGGCTGCATGTTTTTGCAGTTTGTGGCATTGTTGGCTTGCGGCTTCAATTCCCAGCCTCCGGGTCTAACTGCAATGAGTTTGCATATTCTCCCTATGGGTTGTCTCTGGGTACTCAAGCTTCATCCCACAGGTGTATTGTGTATGTGATTATGGTTGTACATGGCTGCCCTACAATAGACATAAGACAACTGGGTTTTCCTAGATAGAGATTTCTTTTATTAAATTTTTTCCTTGTAAAGTGCTTTGAGAAAACATGCGTTGTGAATTGTTACTACACTTTATTGCCAAAATTATTTGTTAATTTGAGTTGATTCAAATATGAGCTTAAGTGACATCCCTTTCTTAATCGACAGTAAGTCAATACAATGTCAGTCCACCCTCGACTATTCTGGGAAGGCTATCCACAAGCTTAGGTGTGTTAATGGGAAATTCATAGCCATTCTTCCAGAAGCACATTCGTGAGGTCACATACTGATATTGGACGAGAAGGCCTGGCCATCAATCTCTGCTTTAAAGCTACAGTGTGTAATAATTACAGGGATATACAGTCAGAAATATAATATGTTATACATAACTATGTTATTTATCATCATCTACGAGCTCAGCCTCTTAACCTTAATATTTGCGTTGCCTTAGAATTTGTTATTTATAATTACATAGGAGCGGGTCTCGCAGCCATGGAGGCAGACATCTTTGCGCTACGGCAGCGCAGAGCCAACAAACTAGCGATTGCGAGATCGCCCATTACGCTCAAAAGTAACTACGGCAAGTTGAGAGAGATGAACTGAGACAGTACTGAACAATAGATGGCAGTATATACTATCTGTAAAATTATCTATGTAAACAAACTTCATCACCTTAGAAGGTAGGTGATGCGGACATCGTGGAAGACATTTTGTCCCGTAACGCTCGCCGTAGTAGCTTTAATTAATCCCAAAGGTGTTCTATTGGGTCAGGGTAAGGACTTTGTGGAGGCCAGAAAAGTTGATCCACACCAAACTTTGCCCTCCATATCTTCATGGACCTTGCACAGTCATGCTGGAAGAGGAAGGGCCAGTCCCAAACTGTTCCCACAACATTTGGAGGATAGAAATATCCAAAATGACTTGGTATGCTGAAGCATTTAAGCATTAAAAGTCCCTTTTGACCGAACCAAGGGGCTAAACCCAGCTCCTGAAAAACAACCCCACACCATAATCCCTCCTCCACCAGATTTTACTAAGCAAAATGCAGTCAGACATATACTGTTTTCCTGCCAACTGTCAAACCTAGACTCATCCATTAAATTTCCCGTTGAAGAAACGTGACTTGTCACTCCAGAGGACACATCTCCATTGCTCTGTAGCGCAGTGGTGGTGTACTTTACACCACATGCTCTGCATTGGATTTTGTGATGTATGGCTTGTAAACAGCTGCTCCGCCATGGAAATCCATTTCATGAAGCTCTCTGCACAATGTTATTGAGCTAATCTGTTGGCCAAATAAGATTTGGAGGTGTGTTGTGATCGACTGCGGGAATTCTTTGACCCCTTCATACTAGGATGCTGAGCTTTAGCATCTGCTGACCCTGGTCCGTCACAGTACTTGGCTTACGCCTTCGTGGTTACAGTCGACACCAAGCACTTCTATTTTCCTGTGATGCAGCTGACAGTTGACTGTGAAATATTTAGGATCAAGGAAATTTCACCACTGGACTTTTTGCACAGATGGCATTCCATCACAGTTCAAACTGAAAATCACTGAGCTCTTAGAGCAACCCATTCTTTTAAAAGTATTTGTACAACAATCTGCTTTCAAAGGTGGTTGATTTTATAATCCTGTGGCCATGGAAGTTACTGAAACACTTGATTCCAATAATTTGGATGGGTGAGCAAAAACTTTTGGCAATAAATGTACTTAAGTATATTTTGGAGTACTTTATACTTTTCTGGAGTATACATTTTTATGATAAATTTCACTTTTACTTTACTATATTTCCGAACTTAATCGCATACCTTTACTCCGATACATTTTCGATGTTTGGTTTAGGTACTCGATCTTAAGAGAGAGAGAGAAAAGCAAGTGTTTTGACCCCACATACTGATTGACTGCAACAAAGGCGGGACTTGCCTGGGCTTGTTCATCACCACTAATAGGATACACCTGTTTCGCTTCTCCCATTAAGCATAAAACCAGTCTCGCAATCAGCAGCAGCCACATGGAAGAACAGACGGAGACAACTATAGCGACTGCAACAATGTCGGACTTGGCTACAGAGGAACCACCAGTTGTGATGAGTATCGCTGGTCGTGGCCTTATTTAAACACAATGTACTCTTTCTTGGGCGTTAAATATCCGTCATACAGCATGAAGTGTCTGTTATGCCGGCCCAAAGACATGGACATTCTATCTTACTAAAACTACCTATCCAATTTGAAGAAACACATCAAGGTATCTTCTTATGAAGTAGTTATAATGCTCCTGTTTCAGTAACTATAGCTTGGTCACTGAAGTGTACAGCGCTGACCTTACTTGAAGAAGGAAGGCTTACAAAAAGGTTGTATTTTCTGTCTAAACTTGTTCTAAATTTCTCCTGCACTTGGTTGTGTATATTATTTTAAGTGAATTTGACCTTAATAGTTTACCAAAATATAAAGATTATCATTCAAACTGCATTTTTCTTGTTTTACTTTCTACTTATACTTTTCATTACATTACTTGAGTACATCTATTTTAACAGTAATTTTTATACTTAAGTAGAAGACATTTCTCATACTTTAAAACTTTAAATCAAGTAACATTTCAGTCAGCGTCTTTGGAGAGGTACCTATACTTTTACATGACTCTGACACTTCAGTACTTTAAAAACAGTGATATAGTTTATATAAACAAAACTGAACTAAACATTTAATTAAAGATACATCTAATCAATAGCATGTCCTTAGATTATTAAAAGGACTTCATGGTGTTTTGCAGTGCTTATCTGGAAAAAACAAAAATGTTAATACTTAGTGTAAATAAACTTTACGAAAACAAATCACTCCAGCCTTTTGTTTTCTTAACATATTCAGACCAGGAAAATACCCAAATTGCATGCTTTTCCACCGATCCCAGTGGGAATAGACACCCTGAGGACTGATAGTGTATTAAAATATACACCATAAGAGATGCAGAAAGTTATTAAGAGTCTAAATTTAATATCTTTTTAGATACACAAACTAGATATTTAACATGTTGGAACAGGAGGTCGTAAGGGCACTTCCAATCAAAGCTTCAACTAGTAAATGAATTTCCAATTATGAAAGCAGCTGTTTATTTGGAGCCTGACTCTTGATGAACAGGCTGTCGTCTTTTCGTTGTAAATATGAAGCCTGTAATTAGATCCAGAGTCAAGGATACTGTTGAATAAGGTATTTAATTAGTTGTAGGGTTTCACTAATAGGACACAGAAAGTAGATATCGTTTGCATACAGAGGCAGTAAAAGAAAACGCTATTACCCTATTACTTTGTAGGTGTAGTCTGGTCTATAAAAGCCTACTCTCTCCAGATTTATTGTCACTTTTGCAGGAAAATCATGTCCCAGCTCTGGCTCAAGTTGGATAATCAATTCCTACCTATAAATTTATGATTTTTAGTCAGGGATTCAGAGTTATTACTTAACAACAATCCAAATCTATATCTGCTAAAAGCATATATATTCACTTCAGCTCAGCAGCCCCCACTTCACCTCATAAATGTAATTTTGCCTGCAGACAGACTGCTAATTTAGCTATTGACTTCCTTTGCAAGAGTCAATAAATCATGACCCGCAAAATTCGAACCAATGATGCATTCGATAGCTATTGCCTTCCAAAATCTATGGGTGATAAAAGTGTCAACAGGTTGCAAGCCATTACATTAATGTTACAGGCTGGAAGTAAAGCATTGCAAATGTTTAATTTCATCTCTTTCTGCTTTAAACTAAAAGGTTTTAAACACCTCATATTTACACATAATATTTTTACTAGCTGGACCTCTACTCCCATCACAGTGAAAACCGAGATCTAGAAATTATTTTATAGACTGACACAATAAAGAGATGTTTAAAATGCATGAATGAATAAAAAATGATTTCAGTCTTTTACAGATTTCCAAGCAATATACCTATAAATTTCATCAGAATTGTGCTGCAAATGACCTCTTCACACTTGAAAAGGTCAACTTCACAAAGATTTCACACAAGAGAAATCTTTGCTAATCTAATTATCAGGCAACATGAACATGCAACTACAGAAGCTTAAAAGTATATCGTTGCTTTGCCAGTTTGTCATGTAATGAAATATAATCCATCCTTTTTTGGGAAATCTCCACTTATATTCATCTATACCAAGTTAAATGAGTAAAAAAAAACTAAAAAACTAAAAACAATAATCTGAATTTCAGAGAAAATGCACAAACTCGATCGATTTCAGTTGATCAGCACATGCTCCGCCTTCCCTTTAACATTCATTAAATCACAGTCATTTAGCAATACCTACTGGGATTCAGGCTTGCCCAGTTTACACAGAAAGCGCAATATCTTTGTGAATCCCCATTTTCTTCTTCTCACTACGAGGGGCAATGAACTCTAGCAAATCTATCTTAAGAAAACAGAATACATTCTGTAAGACTATTGCTGTTTGCCACACAACGTTACCTTGAAAAGCAAATCATGCTTTTTTAAAAAGCTGGATGTAATTTTGGTGACAGGCTGGTACATTTGAAAAAAACAAACAAAAAAAACCAGGTACCGGTATGTCGAAGAGTTATTTTTTAAAAGTTTTTGATATATATTTCATCTGTTACTGAAAAAAAGTAATTTCCCCTCTGCAGCTGTCCCCAACACTTACCAATTTTAAATTCCTAACATTAAAAAAAAAAAAATTCTCATTACAGTCAGATTTTCCAAAAATGTTTTACTTTTTGTTAAGCACCTGGAGGTCTTGGAACATAAATATATGCATATAATGTTTCTTTTATCTCTTTCCTCACATCTACAACTGCTGTGTATGTGGAGATAAAGAAACGACAACTCCATTTGGACCAATGGTAATATAGATGGAGGTGTTTGTATCTTCATGTAGTTAAATCATCCAAGCCAAAAGTGAAGCACAAAGTGTTGCTGATATGAGCAAATTGCATCTCTATTTGGATTTACTCCTGTCTCTCTTAACACACATATGGTGTAACGCTTTACAACTTATACAAGCCATACATTTGGGCATCAGTAATATATAAGCATTGCACTGCAAAGGAGACTGCTCAGACAGCTTGGAGTAACAGATCAGAGAAAATAACTTTGAACAGAATTCAGCCCCACAGACCCAGGGTTTCACTATCACCCTTTTCTAGTTTTTCAATTATATTCTTATGATAATTCATACAAAAAGGGCAAAGTTAAGATATATGATAGTGGGTCATGAAAAACTTGCAAGACCAAATATTTTCTGTCATGATTTGTGGACAGTAAGATCCAAAGAGAAGTGTCATTTCCAGGTCAGACCTTGTAATTCAGTGAAAGGGTGGAGTAAGATTTTAAAAAATGCACGCCTAGGAGAAAGCCAGGGGCTGGAAGTTGGATGGGATTTGGCTGGGAGTCGCAGGGGAGTAGGCTGCCATTCGGCTGGCGATTGACTGGGGAGGGAAATTTTGAATGGCTATATATATATATATGATAAAATTGAAAATCATAGTGATTGATCATAGTCTCCTGCTTTATTTTGGACCAACATGCAGTCACACCAGTCTCACGTGGCTGTTACATCCGATTGGCGTCTGAAACAGATGCCTAAAGCACCTCAGCTGATTCCCATCGATGCTGAGGATCAGTGGCTCTGCTCTGAGCCCCTTTGGAATGTGTAAAGTGCAAAAAACACCTTCAATAATCCTTAAGTTTGAAGTGATTTTACAAGTGGTGCAGTGGGGTTAGAGACTGCAGATCCAATTGTCCCAGAGAATGACTGGCTCACTACCGTCTTTAGATTCCAAAGAATCATTTATGTGGATCAAGGCTTTGAGTTGCCGCAGGTTTTGGGGCACACCATTATACAGTAAGGAGCCATGAACTGCCCATACTCAAACAGCTGCTGACAACTCCAAGAAGTTATACAGCAACAGAGACATTTCTGTGGAGGAAGGCTGTATAAAGACAGCTGTGTCATTTTAACTTTAACCCACCTGATTTCTCAGACTTGCACATAATATTCCAGGGACTCTGATGTAAAAAGAAAACTTGGGTTCTCTGACTGTATTTATGCACAGACAGTTTTCTTGACTTAGGTGTATACAGTGTTTCAGTAGGATATACACTAATCTTTTAAATGGAGGCCTTATCTAAATGTAAGATATTTATGTCAGATTCTCTGTTCTCCTTGCTTCTGTCATATGGTAACAAATTTAATTTACATTTCCTTTGCAAAGGTTTTAATATTAAAGTCTCTATTCCCTTTGACAAAACATACTCCTTGCTGGAGAGTACCTTACCACAACTGCATCTCTTGTAGAATAATAAGAGGAAAAATTTGTTTTAGCAATATGTTCAACAACAAAAAATAGTCTGCATGGTCAGTTGAGCTAAATCTTTTCCTGCATCAAATTTTCAGCAATAGAGGTATGTCGAAAAACAAGGAATCCTTTCTGTTTTCCAAAAATGTATTTCTCCTCATGTTTAAATAGAATGAAACCTAACATTTTGTTGCCCCCTTTTAGTCCCTTAGATGACTATGAAATCAGCTAATTATACAGCATCCCCTGCATTTATTAGCAGTCTTGTTCCTTACAAATAAAATAATCACTTAGGGCAGCAGCATCATCTCATGCTAACCTAAAGTTTTTTTTCTTTTTTTTTTTTTGTAAATCCACTTTTTATATAAGTACATATTGAAAGCAGAACTTTTCTAACATTTGATTGCTTTAAATAAAATCCCCAGGGTCAATTATTGTTACTCCTATCTGCTCCTGTAAAATACGAAGAGCAGAAACATTTCTAAAATGTGTACTTTCTTTTAGGTCAATCAAAGTAAAGAGTGAAACTATTATCAATATTATTATTTAGGATCTGTTTTTAAAACAATATTTGTGTTCGGTAATAATCCAATATAATCTAGAGTCCTCCTTTCTGTTAACCACAATAATGGGAAAGACAAGACATGTTGTTAAAGTAAAAAAAAAGGCTAATTGTGTGAACCACTTCTGGTTCCTATGAACTGGACTTGTAGTTTATGAGAACTCAAAAAGCTCAATCCTCCTCGTCTTTTTAAAGATGGCCAGCAGAACAATTACGTTTGTGGAGAGGAGTAGAAGAGCTAACCTTTCCCCTATTCAGGGCTTGTACAGATGTATTGCGAGAAAAAGAGCAGATACAGAACACAAACATCCTGGACATAAATTATCAGACTTTTACCTTCATGATGGCACTAAGAGTGCTAGTTTGTTTTTTAATCAGATATGTATACAAAAAAATACAGATTACTATACAGATATTATCATGTTCAACAGTAATGTCCGTTGTGTCTGCTGAAAGCAGAGTCAATGGTCCATGTACACAAATATGGCCAATAAAGCTAACTCTGATTCTGAAGAGAGAAGCTTTTAGCCTGTTTTGCCTTCATCTACATCCACAGCAAGGCGTTACAGAAACCAGGCTTTATCATTCTACCACTTACTCGGTAATGTGGGAGAAAAGGTTTAAAAAAAAGTTGGTATTAGAGAAGTTCAACGCAATTATATTTTCAATTTAAAATAATAGCTTTTTTACTAAAATGTATAATTAAAAGTCTTTATAATTAAATAGGTTCCAAAATTGTAAAGCAGTTTTACCCATAACCCCTTTCAGTGCGAAGGTTTGCAGGTTGGTTCTAAACAATTAAAAAAGGGTTTCCATACATCTTTAACAAAGCTTTAATGTTTTAGAAGCACAGTATTTTTTTATACATGAATTACTTTAACTACATAGACAATTAAATGAGGTCTACCATCACTCCAATCAGTTCCAGGTTTGTTAGGCTACAACAGGCATCCCCAAAGTCGGTCCTCGAGTTCCGCTGTCCTGCAGGTTTTAGAGATTTCTCTGCTGTAGCAAAGCTGATTCTGATGATTGTAGTTCAGCAAAAGCCTGTTAAACAACTATCAATGTAAATAAGCTGTGCTGGAGAAGGTAAACCTCCAAAACCTGCCGTACAGCTGGCCTCAAGCACCGACTTTGGGAATGCCTGGCCAACCAGGTAAACTGATGTAAGATTAACATAGATTAGGACTACAGGGTAGCGGAAGGGGTAGAAAACGAAAAGAAAAATTATGTCATGCTGAAAATAATGCATATAAATTTATGAGATCACACACACACATGCTGGTTGGAACAGACGCACTTCAGCTTTTGTAACGAATTTGGTATATAACCTCTGCCACCTTGTTTTGTTACCGTATCTCAGCAAAGACTTTGATAAATCCATTTCATCTATAGGGCATCAAAACAAGAGATCCTGTTTATCTCCCAGCATCTATGGGTGACTTTATTAAAGAGCAGTGGAATAGATGACTGGTATGAGGCTGGCAGCTGGCAGGTGGAAATGCATTTCTGTGAAGATAAAAGTAATCAACAGAGTCTGAGGCCCCAAGGCCCCTTTACAGAAATACTCCAATCTCAAACAAACCCAGACCCAAAACTTTTCTCATACAACATCTTTATTGTTCTTCCAATTCGGAAGAGAAGATTCTCAATAGTCTTTCAAAATTGTTTGTCTTCACAAACTAATTGGTACTTACAGGCAAACAGCTTAGCGCCAGCGCCACTTGTCAGGTGCCTAAGTCAATTACAACAAGGCAAGATATTTGAGGGAGAAATCAAACCCGACAGAAATCCGCCCAAAGAATCTTATTTCCACAACACTACACAGTAATTCTTCTCATTACTGTGACAAAACTGCAACATATAATTACAGTTCCACTGACAGTTCCTGAATGTCAGATCTCATAAGAAGTGATGGGTCAAAAAAAGAAAAATACAAGTGGAAAAATATAATAAATGATGATAATTGAATTTATCAATGTTATATGTTTTTTTTTCTTTTACATTACATAACATAATTATGTGTCTGATTTATTTCCAATCCCTAAATATGTTACCTGATAGTGGTTGTCTTCCTGAATTAGATTTTGTTATTAAAATAATCAAGACCTGCTTTGTAACACCTCAATTATCAGAAAGAATAAATGGTGAGTACTTCTGCTTTGATTCTGCAGTTCAAAATGTCAGTGGTGATTTGCAGACTCTGCAAGCTGTCAGTCATCTTTGTATGATGGATGACAGACAGAAAATCATCTGGGTGTTTCCTTTCATCGAAAATTGAGAAAATTGGCATTTGAGTTTTTTTTATAGAGCACAAAAACCAAGTCAAGGCTTGGTGACAAGAAAATTGCTACAGAGCTTTTTCTAGTGCTGGAAACCAGCATAAATACCCGACAGACAAATTGGCACACCTGTTGGTAAAATGTGCAGCTCAATATAAGTAATGCCACCAAAGAAGGTTCCTGGCTCTCTCCTAAGCTAAAATAAAAAGCCCATTATGATGCATAATGGAAAAAAACAATCCATCCATCCATCCATCCATCCATCCATCCATCCATCCATCCATCCATCCATCCATCCATCCATCCATCCATCCATCTTCTACCTCTCATCCGGGGTCGGGTTGCAGGGGTAGCCGCTACAGTTCAGGCCCAGAAGTCCCTCCCCCAGCTACTTGGGCCAGCTCCTCTGGCAGAGCAGGAAGGCCCTCCCAGGGCAGCCGAGAAACATCCTTGGTTTCCCCCTGGGCCTCCTCAGGGTGGGACGTGCCGGAAAACCTCGCAGGGGAGACGTCCAGGAGGCATCCTAATCAAATGCCTGAGCCACCGCAACTGGGTCCTCTTGACGTGGAGGAGCAGTGGTTCTACTTTGAGTCCTCCCTGGATGACTGAACTCCTCACCCTATCTCTAAGGGAGAGCCCAGACACACTAGGGAGAAAACTAATTTCAGCCGCTTGTATCCAAGATCTCGTTCTTTCGGTCATGACCCAAAAGCTCATGACCATAGATGAGGGTAGGAATGTACATGGACCGGTAAATTGAGAGCTTTGCTTTTTGGCTCAGCTCTCTCTTTACCACAACGGACCGGTACAGCGCACGTTTCACAGCAGACGCAGCACCAATCCGCCTATCGATCTCCCGCTCCATCTTCCCCTCATTCATGAACAAGACCCCAAATGTATTCATTCATTTAATCAGCAAAACTCATCTCTGCTTCCTCATCTCTGTATTGGGTCCCCAACCACCCAACCTGACACAAACACGTTAACCATTAAATAAAACCAATGTTTTTTGGTCTAGTCAAGTTATGTATCTATATAACATAATTTTATGTAAAAAACTAATGAAAATTAAATTAAGAATTTCTGGTGCTGATCACCACACACTCATCTCAAAATAGGTTGTGATTTGTTTTAATATCGGCCTACAATATTAACTGGCCAATTGGAAAGTCAAAATTTACCTTTTCTATTATTTTGTGCTAAATGCTAAACACAAAATGGTTTCAATGACCAAACCAATGAACTGTTCAGATTAGATTAAGCTGTTTAAGAGCAACACCTTTCATTAAAGTGGCTCTATTTCAGCTTTTTTAACCTCTTAACCTTTTAAAAGTTGATTTCTAAATGTTGTCAAATTTAAAAGTTAAGATAATGGATTGCATTGCAAAACAGCTACAGCTCACACTGTGTGACGAAACTGCAGGGTTTAAAAGTTCACAACTCACGATGTATATTCTCACCCTGAGGGCCTGATACTCTGATGCGATCTACATGCTCACACTGTATGTCTAAAAACCATGTCTGACTCAGCTCTGCAGTGAGATTGCGCTACTCGGACTTGTCTATCCGGAAACCAAACAAGTAGACGAAGATATCAAGGTCACTAGAGAAAAACGTGGTGCGTTGGCAATTGTGCAATTTTGTCCTGAAAGTCCTAAAAAGAAAAAGTGACAATGTATTTGGAAAAAAGACATGACTGAGCAAACATGGCTACTACGGTCTGTCAATTTTACAGAAAGAACTCCATTTCACTCGGCCCAATCGAAAATTTCTCGCACGACTGGAAAATCGTGGAAGGGCAAAAAAAATCGTACAGTGTAAAGCATTGAAGTCTCTCACTTATCTGGACTAAACATTTCCGCCTGCATATGAAATTTAAAATCAAATGTTTAATATGCAACTAGCTACTGTTCTATAATGTAATCTACTGTAATGTTACATATATATGATTTAAGGTCTGATCACATATATATGTTTGAAGGTCTGATCAGTAAAAAATTAGCAATATGTTTTTAGCTATTTTAGAGTATCAAATACATATAACTGATAGCATCATCACGTATCCATGTCTTGTATTATTCAAAAAGTGCAGAGACAAACAACATACATGTCACTGACTGGGTGAGCACATGCTCCAAAAGAAAAAAAACACAAAAAAAAAACAAGACACATTTATTGTTATGCAACACATTTAGACATGAATATGTAAATCTATTCATACTTTGAAGAGCTTGGGTAATCCTCTCAAAGAATTTTTAGAGACAGGAGCCACAGCAGTGACTGTCGATGCTGATATTTTCCTTTAAGTCCTTGTTGCAGAAATGCCAACAACAGGCCAATTTAGGGTGTTCCTATTTTATTGCATTTGAATACCAATAAAGCAAGCTCCTGTAAGTGCTTTCCTAATCAAATGTTAATTTGTGTATGGGCTCTAAAATGCAAGATGATACTTTAAATATCTCATTTACACTTTGGATTTCTTTTTGTAAAATTTAAAGATCACAACAGGATTAAAATATAACCAGCAAAAACACAGAAAGCAGTTATCAAAAAAAAAAAAAAAAAAAAACCTTAAGCCAAAAGGTGAACTTTGATTAGAGCACATAAAACATTACAAGTAAAAAAATTAACAAGCAGTTTTTTTGTTTTTGTTTTTTTCTTGGTCTTAGTTTCCGTTTCATAGCAGAGGTAACATGAAACACACTTTACAGATGTCACTCTTGTCTCTGCAGTCCACAGAACATTTTCTGAAATATTTTAAATAATTAAGCTATTTTTTTTTTTTTTTTTGCAATTCATTTGTAAAATTTTGCTTATCTTTTTATAAATCACATGTTTTGCCAAGTCACTCTCTAATTGTCAATGACAGTGACCTTAAATCAGGTATGACTGGGTCCTTCTATCTCCTGGGTGAGTCATTGATGTTTGTCAGTTGGCCCCACCTGGGAAGGTTCACCACTGTTCCGCCTTTTCCTCCTTTGTAGATAACCCTTTTCAGACTGATAGATGATGATTTTCTGCTTTTTGTTTGTTTAGATCAGGTCTTGTTTTTCACTTTTGAGATCTACCAAATCCTGTTAGAATTGTCCTAATTATGATTTACTAATTCAACCAGTTTTTGGTATTATTGAGGCTGGGTATGCCAAGACAGTAAAGTTAAGCTCAGTATTCCAGAAAATGTGGTTCATTCATAGTATTTCAAAAAGGTACAATTGCTTTTTCAGAAAAGGACAGGTTGCGTTAGATAAACGTTTTACTAAACTTAATCATCCTTTAAAAATCTGCCTTTTTATTAACTAAAGTTATTTTTTTCTGATATGATAATGTGTTTTATGATGTGAAATATAAATATGTGGAGCAAAGACACAGAGCAAATATTTCAGAAGGCAAACTGTTTTTCACAGAACTGTGTAGGCTGCTGAGAAAAGCAATAAAACTTCCCATTTTAAAAGCTAGTAGCATCATGTGTCAAATTGTGCATATAAATTCTACACTAAAAAAAGATTAATCACTGAATCATTCAGTCTGTTCATCACTTTAGTTTATAATGGATTCCATTAAATGGAAAGTCTGATGTCCATCAATATCAAAATGAATCAAAACAAAACAGACCAATTTGGTATCTACAGTATACTCTCAGAGGAGAAAAGAGTGCAGCAGATGTATACAGCGTCTACCAATAACAACCAACAACAATAAAACATAACAAATAAAAATTCTCTATTTATGGTCAAAGAGCCGGCTGCACATTTTCAGTATTTAATCATAGATCAGACATAAGCATTATGCCAATTATACCATTCCTGCCAATTCATTCGCTGGACAAATATACGGCTGAGTGGCCACCTGCCTCTGGAGTAATCAGCCAAACGCTTTAAGAGTTGCCACGATTCAATGTGACATAGCAGCTGCTTCAGGTGAAGTCCAGAAATTGACTGAGTCTGGCTATGAAAATTACTATGGTGTATTAGAAATATCAACTTTTTTTTACAAAGAATACATGGTACAAACATAGTCTGTAGAATTACATCAGGTTAGACATAAAAATCTCTAGTAACAATCATAAAAATGTGTGTAGGTACTAAGCCTAATGACTGTCAGCTCTTCTACCCAATCTACGTCTGTTTTCATCTTCCCTGGCTTTGTCGATTCTATTGTACAGATTGTGAAAATAAATGTGAATTGTTAGAATGCATTGGTGGTGAATGGCCTTTGTAAGGACTTAGCTGAATTGACTTCAGAGATCCGCATAATCTATGTGCTTTGAGCTACTTTAAAGAGGCATTTCTGGTACTGCTGGAATATCCATGTTATGTAAAAGAAAAAAGAGAGAAATAGATTATTGAAGAGAGTCACTAGTTATTGGAGTTTCCTTTTTAAACATCAGGCAAAGAAAATAGTAAATAAGAATTACATACAAGTAAAATCTACGTCCACAATCACATAGAGTTAACTGGTAGGTGCGAAAATGTGACATAAAATCATCAGCAAAATGTCAGCGACTTTATTTAAAAGCAATACCAATGCTATTTTTCCTAATACACAGGCATACAGCGTGACTATTACTGACCAACCTTTAATGTTTGTTCATTATTATTCCGAAAATCTTTGCATCAGGACTGAAACAAAATCTTTACCTATATCTAAGAACTTGTTAAAGTTGCTGTGTCTAAAAATTGTCATGACCGTGGCACTGATGACTGGTCTGATTACTCATTCCATTCACCTGCTTATCTCCGCCCAGTTCTCATTACCCTTCATCTGATCCACCTGCTTCAGCACCAATTTTACCAGCTTTCAACCAGTCATCAGTACAAGATTATTTGAGCCTTTGGTGAGAGTTCTCTAACATACCTGAGTGTTTCTGATTGCCTGATCCTGTCCTGTTTTGCCTATGGACCTCTGAGCTTGCCAGTTCCCATTCTGATCTGTTTGCCTGACCTGTCATCGGATTCATGCTGAATTTCTGCTTGTGTATGAACCTGGAACTCATTTGTCACTCTGTCCTGGATTTCCCTTCTAAACCTCTTCAGACTTCTGATGTCCTGGCTCTAACTCTCAAACATGACCTTGACACTGGCTTTGGCTTTGCCTTCTGAATTACCTGCCTTTGTCTGCTCAGTTCTGATCTCCTGCCTGTTCTCCGGCCTCTGGGACTTCAGTGTCTGGGTCTCTCTGGACGGCGCCTGCCGTGTCTTGTTGGTGGCCGACCGGCAGGAACCAACATCATCCTCTGGGCATGGACTGAACTTTAAGATGAGATGAGAGAGCCTCATATGCCCATGCTGTTCACTGCAAATCCTTTCCTAATAAACATTTTGAGAAATATAAATGTTTGTCTGCCTCAAATAATTGGTCATTTTGTTCTGAGCTTGAGACATATAGGAGATACTATCTAACAACAAGTTGCTTAAGAGAATCTTGGTTTTAAGAAAGTGCAACACATTAAACGGGATAGAGGAGAAGGAAAAATAAAAAGAGGACAAGAAATTCCCACTATGTGATGATCAGTTTCTTGGCCTCATATTTTAAATGGGGAGGGTTTGTTGTTGATTAAATCCTGGCTCCCATACTTAACTCAAGGGGACTTAATCTATTTCTTTCTCATGTGGGTGTGCTTGATTGTCTGATTATCACCACCTTTTGGCCATACTCCCTCCCAATCAACTCCTCTGAGCAGCCCCTTCTCTTTGATTGATTTGTAACAGTCACAGCAAGCCCTGATGACGGAACGCCAGTCTAATGACCATACATCAAGAGGAAGTGATGAGGGGCGTGCTGAAGACATGCCGTTAATGCACATCACTGTGAAACGCCCTAACAGTTGTCCTCTATTTTGACATCTGTGGAAAGAAATGGAAAGAGTTGTTGTTTTCCTAGCAGGAAAGGTTGATATGTTTATTTATGGTGATGAGATGTTCCGAGTCCTGGGAGCAACTGTGACTGTACAGTATCTGACTGCAGCTGAAGTTTAACATTCTGTAAAAATAAAGCTGTCAGATTTGCATCAAAGGGTTTTACCTCATGCCTACTCGGTGAAGCAAACACAATTCATTGGAATTGTCCAAATGTTGGACATTTTATATTAAAAAGACACAGGAAAGCACTTTTGAAACAATGGGAGAAAACATAGACAGCAGTCTAACGGTCTGTGGTTGTTTAGGGGTCATTGGGAGGTTTTGTTTCTTGTTAATTTTCTTTAGACTAAATTAAATGTACAGGCTAAATTTTATAGACCCAACCAATATCCAATAAGCTAAAACATATTTACATTTACACATTTATTTTTTATTTATTTTGTAATCTATTTTTAGAACACACGGAACCATATATGTCCTTTTATTTTCCCCATGTGAATCTATTTAAAGGCCAGACCAGGTAACAAAAAAAAAAGGTTTATAAGGATGTACGAAAAATTGTAGCCTCTTATATAACTTCACCAGATCAACACAAAGCTAATGTAGTGCTGCAAAAAATAGGGCTATAATGTGTTGCTTTTAGAACAATTCATTTTGCCTGACAGGCTGACTTGAAATCAGTTCTGAATTCTACAAGACAGGCAGTTATTAGATCGAGACTATTGTAACAGCTTTTCAAAAAAATATGTCTGATCACAATAATTTGTGTTTTAAGAAAGAAAAGCCAACACATTTTCCACCAACGGCCCAGTAGATTTGAATAGCTTTTTTTTTCTTGATAAATGAAAACTGCATGCTATTATTTGGACAAGTTATCTTTGTTTAAAAAAAAAAAGTATGATCATCAGAAGCATTTGAGCAGAACAAAGAGCAAAATCAAAGTAAATATCGACAAGTGTAAATTCGTTTTACAGCTATGTGTACTGTTAATTTGCAGAATGCAACCTGTTGACAATACTAACAAATACTGTTTCATGCCATTGAGTGATTAAAAATCTCTGCAGGTATTCCATGTTTTTCCCATTTCTATCCATAATGAATAATGTTTTGGTATAGGCTGTGAAATGTTTTTTGTTATATGATGTCACACTTCAAAACAGTTCCATTTACATGGACTTGTTGCATGCAAAACAAGACATAAAAGAAATGCTTTATTGTATTGTGAACATTGCTTTGCCTTTTTCTTCTCATTGTTGAGCTTTTACTACACACACAAGACTGTTGCCTGATTCTGTCACAACACAACCCATTTTCAGCTGCTTGAATAAAACATTTAGGCACCTTTCTTCAAAGCTGTGAGTTTGTTCTGCAAATGAACACAACATAAGACAAGGGGTATTACTCCCAGTCCGAGCTGAAGCACCCATTCTGTCATATATCATACTGCATACTGTCTTGTTTCATAACAGAGAGATATCCACTGATATTTCAATGCTTTCTGCCCAGAAGCCCAGTTTCCTCTCTCCAAACACGGCACCTCATCCTGCAGCTAGTTCATGATGGAAACTTCACTGCAGCACACCGTCTTTCAGGGTTTGATGATTTGCATCATCAAAAATTACCATCCAATCTGTCCTGCGACTACTTCAAAGCAGCAGACGGAGCTGATTGACATGGAGACATTCACTTCTCCCATTGGGAGAATGGGTTGTCTGCTGTCTGGTATCTGGACAAGTCCTGTCCTTTACTGAGCATTTGTGTCTCACTGATGCACGAAGCTGTCATTTCCCCAATGCGTCAGCCCACCAGAAAGGTGTCACAAGGGATTAGGAGAAGCCTAAGGGGGATTAAAGTGTTCTTGACAGACTGGACGCTTCACTTATTTTATATTTTTGTTTGTGCAAGAGTATTCACAAAAAGTGCATCAACTAAAGCACACTCATAATCCCTTTTCATCACAGATGGAATTTCTTAAAAGTCTTTAATTGAGTTTCACTCAACACTAAAATATTTTCAAAGTGCAAAGACCTAATTTAAGCACTTTCACTTAGAGAAAATATCCAATATTAAGTGAGTTGATGCAGCTAAATCCAAAAAGTCTCCAGGACAGATTCTTGACTAAAGTACCTGTCCAAAGGTATTATTGAATCGTTTTAGATATGCAAGATAAAGAGAATCAGCTGAATCACAGCTCACATCATTTCTATGAAATATATTTCACAGAAACATATTTTTCATTTGAATTCATTCCAGTTCCAACCGAGTTATTTAAGGCAGTATTCCGTCTGATTTTTTTTCTCCATTTTAGATTAATCTATCCCTGTTACAGGGATATGTACCTCAGGCTTTTAAGGTGGCTGTAATTAAACATTTACTTAAGAAACTGTCTCTTGACCCAGATGACTTGGTAAATTACAGACCTATATCAAATCTTTCTTTCTTATCTAAAATTCTTGAGAAAGTAGTTGCCAAACAAGTGTGTGACCACTTACACCACCTAAAATAAGATGTTTTAGTGAAATAATAATGATCATAGAACCTTTTTTCCTTGTACATAAAAACAGAATTCTCCTGGCTTTTTATAAAGAATGTAGTTTAACCCCTTTATATTTATTCATTTTTCATATGCTGACAACTATGCAGAACTAGTCATGACTTGCATGTAGTGCCTCTCTCTAGAAAGAGATATCCTGAGCTATCTATAGTTATGCCTGCCTTAACAGAAGGCTGTTCATAGTGAGCCTGGTTCATTTTTGAGGTTTCACTCTGTTAAAAGGGAGTTTTTCCTCTCCACTGTTGCTACAATCATGTTTGGTGTGAGGGATTGCATTTGAGTCAATGAGTCGATACAATCAACTGGTTTCCCTTATATAGAAAACTGAATCCGTTTTACTGGTTTTACTGCATGATCTGGTTGAGTTGTCTTTCTAAATTGCCTTGAGATGACATGTTGTTACTTGGTTCTATATAGATAAAATAATTTGAAATTAAATTGAAAAGTCATGGATCAGCTTTTCTGATTGTTAATGCTCCATATTAAGCTGTAAAATTTCAGATTTCTGAACTCCAGTCAGATGCTCAAACAACCTTACGCGACAACACGCAGGGATGTTCCACTCCTGACACTCAGATGCAGGCTCTACATGTAAATGAGATACTTTTATGCCCAGAAACTTTTGGTGTGAGCACACTAGAGGTCTTAAATTACCTCTAACTTTACTCAAATCCCAACTTATTTAAATAAGAGAGGGAGAAGGCATCAAATATCGTGACCCAGTTTTTAAAGAAAGGTTATTACCTGAATAGTTCAAATTAAAGACAGATTATAAACCTGTTAAGTAAATTAAGATAGCTATCTGCTGACTACAACTACTCATTCTCAATGTCGGAGGGGAATCACATCATTAATAACGTTGACTAGCAGCGTGCTGTCTGAAACAGATCAAGATCGATTATTTTGTGTTTTTTTTTTTTTATTTGTTTTTCATAAGAATTAAACAAGAATCAATTCAGCATTTAGCTGACGGGGCTTAGAGTTTACATTTACCAGCCAGACCAGGCAACAGGAAAATGCGATAGTTATCAGAGGGTGAACATCAGCTAAACACTAGTAGACATTTAGCAGGCTATTCACATTAAATAATTGTCTTTGTCCCTCCTTCATCATGTAAACAGATGATCCACCAGCAGCCCTTTTTTTTCAACCCCCCTCCCTGTCCCAGTGACAGGTGAGCAACATAGCCTTGTTTTGAGGGACAAACCATCCTGCATCAGAACATAGTCTGTGAGAATTTCCCTCTTTTTACCATTTTCTATATATATATATATATATATATATATATATATATATAAATGAAATGACCTCCAGTTTTTATACTGTAGCCTGGACAACTGAGGTGCATTGGGTAGGCTCCAGAAGGATGCATTAAAATCTGTGTTGATATTGAAAAATGTTAGTTTGATTTTTATTTCAGATTGCAACATCAATGTCTTTCATGGGGCCCCAAATTCCTGGCGGCACCAAGATCAGCAAGGAGATTACAAAGTCGGATGATGCTGGCATGAACATATGAAATTCAATCATGAAAAAAAAAAGCCACTGACAAAGACACTGACAAAGAAATGCAAAGGGTCAAGAAGCTATTGAATATGAGGGAGAGATAATTACCTGGTTGAATGTGTATTTCATCTCTTTTGCTTGTAACACAATAAAAAAGAATTAACAATCATTTCTGGAATTTTATATTGCAGTTTCTGGGCTTGGATTTTGAAATTCAAAGGTTTGTACGGGATTTTGTTGTGGGCTTTCTTGCCATTTTTTCAAAAACTTAAAAATTGTTTATATCGAAATATATTGTATCGACCAAAATTAAGGAGTATATTATGATAACCAATAGATGTTTTGGCCATATCATCTAGCCATTACTGTATCTTTTGTTTCACATTCCAATTAACATGCTATGATTGTTTTCACTTTATGGCTCACCAGCCTTGCCTCTTTCATTTGTTGTGCAGCTTTGACCTCTTATCCCAGAGCTTCTGCTTCATACTTTGGACGTTTGATTAGCCAATTAATGTAAAAGAGGCTGTTTGCGATTCCCGGCAGCTGAGCCTTTCACTTGCTTTCCGCTAATGTCCAGAGTTTTTAATCAAGCAAATAGACAAAGAGAAAAAAAAAATACAGTCTGGGCCATATAGAGTGTATTAATCCTTCTCCTCCCTCTCTCCTGTTTTCGTCTAATTAAGGGTCATTCTATCTCCTGGACACATTAGGACACTGCACACCCATCCCAACCCATATAATTAAATGTTTCTTTGTGCCCGCCATCTGGAGACCTTGTCTCTTTAAACATGCACGTCAAATTGATTCCCTAATAATGTTTATATTTCTTCTCAGTGCTTTATTATCATCCTGGATTAGCTGTTTCTGTTTATTTTGCTTTCATCAACAGAACCCATCACACGCACGCAGCCTTACACATAACACACACTTAGAACAGCAGAACCCTTGAGGTAGTTTGCAGCACCACAACAAAACAACCAGCAAAGCCGACATAATGAAGTTCAAAGCAGCCCAACAATTTAATGTTTAAATAATCACATATTTATGCAGTCAGGGCATCACTAAGCTGGCACTTTGAATATGCTACATACATCCTTGTTGCTCTAACTGAGGAAACAATGCCTGCCTAATTTGTTTTTTTCTTTTTTTTCTTTTGCACAGATGATTTCATAGTTAAGTTTTGCATTGAACAATGGCAGATTATCCATATTTCAACAGTAAGCAAAATCTTTCTGTCAGCCCGATGAGACGATATGTGAATAAATCCCCCAGGTTGATTCAATAAGCGCACATCTGAAGCGCAAAGTGATGTTTGCTGTTCTTTACCCCAGCCCTTGTCCAAGCGTATCACCTTCTCCTTCTTCAATGCTCTCTCATTTTTTTGCCTTCAAAACGATAGTTGAAATACAGACATATGTGTAGCCAGAGAAGCGTTGAGCGCTTCTCATTCTTTATTTTTTTTTCCTGAGTGCAGTTGAGGATTAGTCTGTGCCTGAGTGCCTAGAATAATGATCACTGCAGCAGAGAACCACATTTTCCCATTCTAGGAGATAAGGGGTAGGCAATCTGCAAGCAGAGGATTTACCCAGCTCCCTGTGGCTTATTGTTGAACTAACAGAAAAGTCACAACCAACAGCCAATAACTGGTTTTCATTGTACCATGCACCAGTAGGAAGCAGGATCAGTACTTATATTTTCTTTTGACTCAATTGGATATAAGTCATTCTTAAAAACAGATCTGAAGGTCTAAGTATGGTGCATCACATCTTTTTCTTACATTATAACTAAAACATATGATGTATTTAATTAATATTTTTATGAGGCAAACCTTTACAAATTGGGTCATAATTCAAGACTAAAACATAATAAATGGTTTTAAAAAAAAGTTTTTACTAATAGAAATCCATGTGGCACACTTCCTCTTCTGTAAAAGCCTTTTAAAAAAGACACTGGGTGCAATGAGTTGCCTTGGGAAATCCTCTTCTAGATCTGTAGGGCTAAAAAAATACACTGTAGAGACAGAGCAATACAATGGCTGGTCGATATTTCCATTTTTTTCATACATCCGTATCGTTAAAATACATGCATGCATTTATTATGCCTTAAGATCAAGTTAAGCATACCCATTGCTACTCCCCAATTTATTATACATTGTTAATATTTTTTTTAATTGTTAAACAAATGTTTTTTTGTTTTTTTTTTTTGTTTTTTTAAATTGGGACTTGTGAAACATTTGTTACTATTGTGACATTTTGAGTACTTATATGCAGGAAAACAGAGGAAAATCGGCTTCGGGAAAAAGAAAAAGTTCAACTTCAACAAAAAATCAGCACAGCATGTCAGGGATCAGTTGAGGCCAGAACACACCGAATCAGATTTTGCGTCCGATTCGACAGAAAATCATGTCAGACAAGGTTGTGGCGTTTAGCACTCGTTAAACGACAATTGGGATGATCACACCCCCGACACGATTTTATACCAAGGGGCTTCCGTAGGTCCGATTGAGATAGACCCCAGGTCTATTTTAGCCTGACTACGCAGCAATTCAGCTGCTATTTCATGGTTCTGATAGGAAGAGAGATGCAGGTAAAACACATCCACTTTCAGGGAAATATAAAATAAAATCTGTTAATCGCACATGGAAGAAGTTAGTTCTGGAGTCACACAATGCTTATATAAAGCAGGCGGAACAGATTTATGCAAAAGCAATAAATGAAATATTAAAAAAGGATTAAATTAGACCCTATGCTCCCCAAAGAGATGGGTTAAATGCAGAGAGTTAATTCTCACAATAAAAGCCAGAAAAAAAAAAAAAGAATACTTTACCCATGATAGGAGTTCATGGGGACAGAATACAGGTATGGTAGTGATCCTCTTTGAGCCTTGTAAAAATAACAAGGGACAGAATCCATAGTTTATCACTCTCCTGGGAAAAAAAATAACTCCAAGAGGAGAAAAAAAATTGGATATAGTGAAATAGTGATCCTCTTTTAGCCTCACAAAAACTCAAAGTAACAAGGGGCAAACAGAGCAGGTAAGCATGTTGTATCTCTCACGTCTTTATGAAAGAAAAACTTTGATAAACTTCCCAGATCTCTATCTGAGAATCACCTCACTGCCTGGGTCAGCATATAAGCCGTCCCACCAAGTTTGTCGCTTTTTATCTTCTTTAGATTTAGAAATCATGTTTTCAATATGAGCATTTGACTGTGATGGACTGGCGACCTGTCCATGGTGGACCCCGCCTCTCGCGTGTAGACAGCTGGAGATAGCAACTGGTGTATTGAGGCCTTTAGACAAAATGATAGCATCAGCCTTAAAGTAACAGTATCACAAGTATACTGTTATCACAGTATAAGAAAGTGCAGAATAGCATTGGAAGGGATTGATTTAAAAAGATTAAGAAAACAGGAATATTAAATTGTGTAGACAAAAACAATGTATATGCATAAGTGGGCCTGTTGCAGCTGAAGTACATAATTTGCTCGTGTAAATAAGATATTACAACAGGTTTGGTTCCGATGCTCCGACGGAAAAGGAGCCACAGTCAGATTTACAGCAAGATTATGCTCTGAACAGCTCCCTATCCAGTACCTCCACCAGCTCCTCACAACACATTACATTGTCCATTATATTGAAATGACTTAAGAGAGAAACAAAAATCACTTTTACCACAAGTTGGGGAGGCAGACCTTCCCCCAGCCACCATAATCCACGTAGAGAACCAGTGATGAATGTTCTGTAAATGATTAACTGTTAATTAAAAATGTTTTTTTTTTATAGAAATGACAAAATACTTAAAGTCAAGCTATATTGTTTTTCATTTTGCTTTTACTGCATAAAGACTGTCTGCAGTCCCAATGCATCAATTTTTGCCAACCTGAAAAGACATCTTTCTCTCTATTTCTCATTCTGACAGTCCACATGTGTTTGTATGCCCACAGTTTCTCTCTCCACCGTCTTTCATACCAGTCTCTCCTTTTTGGCCACAATGTCTGCAGAAAAATCTGCGTATGAGTTTACGTCTGATTTTCAAATGCAAAAAATAAACAAACAACTGATGCATAAACTGGGCCCATATTCACTTTCAGGCTGTATATATTGCTCTACAGAGCTATTATAACTGTATATCCACCACACATCTATTTAAGCAGTTTGGTTATTAATATGCAATTTTGAATATTCCTGAAGGAACTGGTGCAAATGAAGTTTGCAGCTACTGCAAATTGCCCTACACTTTTCATAAAGATATGATTTGTGAGAACAAACAAGTTTGCAAAAATGTAAATACTGTGTGATGTGACACCATCCTGGGGAGAAATATCAGCTGTGCTTCTGCCATGAACTCCTTTGTTAGATGTTGGAGATTGGCCTGTTTTTCAGTGTAGTCCTGTTTCTCTGACTGTGACTGGCTGGCTGTGCTCTCTTCCTCCTCTGACATCCTCTTCATCCTTCTTGGATTACTGCCCTCTTACATTTGTACCTTACTTACACAGAAAAGCATGGCTTCTCATGCCCTGAGATCCAACGATCAGCTGTTGCTTACTGTTCCCGCACAGAACTAGGGAAAAAAGCCTTTAGCTACGCCTTTAGCTAGAAACTGGAAGTTGGTTGAGTTTTTATATTGAAATGCTTTTAAGTTGAAAGTGAAAGAATTTGAAGCAGCCTTGATGATCTGTAAATGTTTTACTTAATATGTTTTTTTTATGTATCTGTCATGTATTTTAATTTATCTATGTTTCTTATGTAAATTTGTAGCCTCTTGGCCAGGACTCCCTTGCAAAAGAGGTTTTTAATCTCAATGGGATTTTTTTCCCTGGTTAAATAAAGGTTAAATAAATAAAATGGGAGCTGGCTCGGAGCTTGTCTGCCTGGCTGTGTGTTTCCTGGCCTAATACATTGGCCTTTTATATCTCTACTTCTTTCTGTATCTCTGCTTCTATCTCCTTGAACCCCAGTTTGCTTCAGCAGATGGCCGCTCACACTGAGCCTGGTTCTGCTGGAGGTTTCTTCCTGTTAAAAGGGAGTTTTTCCTCTCCACTGTCGCTACAAGCATGCTTAGTGTGAGGGATTGCCTTTGAGTCAATGAGTCGATGCAATCAACTGGTTTTCCTTAGAGGGAAACTGAATCAATTTGACTGTATGATCTGGTAAACTTCAAAGTAACTTGAGATGACGTGTTGTGATTTGGTGCTATATAAATAAACTGCATTGAAAACTGAATTGAAATACACGCAAACCCTTTGAAGATAAGGCCAAAGGTGTATTCAACACCCTGGAAGGAAAGCTGCAGATCTGAACACTGGACACTCACCAAAATGTATTGGTAGCAAAAATGAGAAACTGAGGTGAGAAAAAAATTCTGTTTAATTACAGCTGAATCTGGATATTTAGTTATCACCTTCTCCCTACAGGACTTTTTAAATATCGCGTCTTATCCAGCTGTGCTATAATATTTGTGACTTTAGGGCAGTGCAGATATTTTTTTTTTATTGAACCGTGACAGGCAAGCTGATCATTAGGAAAATTTTGAAAAGCATGGCACAACTCAAGACCTACCATAAAATATTCATCTAAACTGATGCATCAAAGTTTCACATATCAGGAAGGGGAAACCATTTACAGATCAACTATTAATTGTGCATTCCAGAAATCTGGCCTTTATTGACCAGAGGAGAAAAGAAAACCAGTGTTCCCAGAAAGGGATAAGAAGTGAGGAAAAATCTGGCAAAACTTGTTTTGTTAAGATGAGAAAATGCTTTGCTTTTTGGGAAAAAGTTAAGACTGCATACAAAAAAAATCACTAGCAAAAAAGACAACATTAAAAAGTTCACTTGTTATTGCAAAACCACCAGAAACATGGCAGTAGCAGCTTTTCTTTCACAGGTGCAGAAAGGTCAGTTATAGAAGACTGGTAAAGGATATAACTACATCTGTGAGCAAGATTGGAATAAATATGGGGCAGGCCTGAAGAAAAAAATGCTTAAAATTATGTTAAGACTGGAGCAAAGGTTTACCTTAAGCAGCATAACTCAACATATAGCCATAGTTAGAATTGAACTGAATTCAAAGTAAAGACCTTAATCTGATTTAGAGTCTAAACCAAGATTAATCTTTCTCCATCAGATCTCACTGAGCTGTAGGTAGTTTGCAATGAGGGAAAATTCAGTTTTCAGATGTGCAAAAGGTAACAATGTACCCCACAATAATCAATTCCTTCAACTTTACTTCACAGTCATGTTTTGCCTCTAAAACTCTGTATTTTATCTGAAAAGTGCCGTGATAAATAAATGCATTCCCACAGCCATTAATGCACTCTATAACTGGGTTTGCAAAGTGACAGACATACTATGATGCCTCTTAAGAACCCTAAATGAAATATTTTATGGAAATTTGGCAGAAAGTAATGATTAAATATGAGTAATATCCATAACACTCCATCCCCAAAACACACAAAAACAGCTGAATTTCCACATCGAGAACAAAAGCTTGTATAATGCTGACATGATTGTGTAAAACAGCAGAACAGCTTGTTCCTTTTGTAACTCATTTCTCAATAAACAACAGGAGCATTAAAAATGTCTAGTAAGCTGTTCAAAAAGCAAGTTCCATGGGATGGAAATAATCAATTTTTACGCTCCTACCTTTCCTACATACTGTGCATCTGGTCCTATGTGTTCTTCTAAAACAAAGAATTGGTTCCAAATCCAGCCTCGCTTGGGTCTGTGGTGCACCTCTGTCTCCCCATTGGCCAGTTTGGTCTGGTTCTTGGAGGGCACTTTTGTAGGGATGTGGTGGCCTGCTCCAGAGCACCTCTGAATGAAACAGAGGCAAACCAAGAAGGGACAGAGGCAAGAGGTGGTGGGTATCCTCATGGTGGTGTTGAGCTTTCTAACTGTATCCCTTTATTCCAAGGCTGCAAGGTCCTCCCACCCCTGCCGAGCCAGCAGCCTCCAACAGCCACTGCTGCAGTGGTCCAGAAAAAATGATTTAAATCCAAACTAAGGAAATTAACTTCCAAGGGGATTCTCTAAGGTTCATGGTCCAAAGCCAGGAGTCCGAAAAAAAAGGCCAAGATTTATTTACATTATGGAATTTTCCAGATGCTGATCTGCTTTTCAAATGGATGCCAACTTCTGGGTAGTTATCCTAAGAGTAGACGTTATTCCAGGAAGCCATTCTGGTTATCCTAGAACAGAAAACAGAGGAAAGAGAGCTAAAGGTTAAATTCATACAAATGAGTTACTAAACGTCTTTTAATTATTAAAATTAAATTAAAACACATAAATCCTTGTAGATGACGATGGAGATGTCATATTGTAAGACTGTGATAATGCACAGAGGGAAGGAGAAATCCCGCTACATTTTCTCGGCCACTTATGCACATGACGGATATCATTTTTTTACTTTAAGATTAAAATTGCCTATAAAAAGGTTTTCTTTACCTACATTGTCAGATGGCTGCTTGGTGATGTGTCTTAAAGCCTGACTTGAATTATTAAAAATAACTTGATGAGGATTTGATTTGGATGTTTGAACATAGCTGATCTGACTTATGTTCATGGGTAGTTTGAGGTACATGTTAAAACCATTAACCTAATTTTAAAGGATTTCACATGATAGAAAAGCCCAAAAAAGTCAATACTATTTGTTTCTTCTTTTTCATTAAAACAAAACAAAAAATGAGTCATATTTTGCACATATTTTAAATCAATCTGATTTAAAACTATGTAGCCCCTTTCTGCACTGTAAATAGCCCTTTTTGTGGTAATTCTGCACCAGCTTTTAACAAATTAAGACTGAAATCTTTGGCCATTATCTTTCAAAATATCACAGCTCCAGATTAGATTCTATTTTGCCAAAAATTGTTAAGTTTTGTTAAGATGTTTTACCTTTTCTGACACATAAAAATGCCATGACATAAACACCTGTTATGTAGCGCTAGATATATGTTTATAGTCATTGTCTGGTCCAGTCTTAAGACTATATCAGCTTCTAACAGTTTTTTTTTCACCATCTCCTTTACTCTATTACTCTGACAAGCTTATCAGTTCCTGTTGAAGAAAGCATCCCCACAGGAGGATGCTGCCAACAACACGCTTTGCAGTTGGGAGGATGTTTTCAGGATTGACGGTCCTGGGTATCCTGGGTATGAGGAATTACATCTCCTCTAGAGTTATAATCAATAATTAACTTGCAATTTTTCTCTTTCTGAATTAATAACAAAAAAAGATAAGTTACAATAAATATGCAGATAATAGAGGGTTTTAAATTACAAAGTCAAACCATTTAAGCATTGAAATCTGTATGTGGTGTTGGACCTACTTGGCTTTTTACCATCCGAAGCACATTTCCAGGACTTAAAGCTACAGTGTGTAATTTTTAGTGACATCTAACGTCCAGACTGCAGACCGCAGCAACATGAACATCTCC
>NW_015150495.1:452119-453612 GCF_000732505.1 Cyprinodon variegatus | reverse complement strand
CAGTTCATCTCTCTCAACTTGCCGTAGTTACTTTCGAGCGTAATGGGCGATCTCGCAATCGCTAGTTTGTTGCCTCTGCGCTGCCGTAGCGCAAAGATGTCTGCCTCCATGGCTTCCAAGGGGAAGCAAACGCAAATATTAAGGTTAAGAGGCTGAGGTCGTAGATGATGATAAATAACATAGTTATGTATAATATATTAAATTTCTGACTGTATATCCCTGTAATTATTACACACTGTAGCTTTAAGGACTTATGTTCCAGTAGGATATAAAAACAATTTTGGTTTTTGCAATTGTGTCCTCATAGGTCTGCCATAAAGGCCAATCAGATAGTTGCGTTTCATGTAGGTCATTTTGTTGATGTTTTTTTTGTTTTTTTTCCTCACCAGAGAATGTGCCATAATTGTTCATCCGCCATCACTAGCCCTGCTCACTAGCCTGTAGGTGCACGACAGGCTCTGCTGTGAGGAGTGACCCATAAGTTGAGCTTGAACTTTCAGGCAAAGTCCACTGTTTTATCATAATTTCCTACTGCAGCTTTAAGAAAGAAGGTACTTTTAAAATGCTGGCTGAAAGTGATCATTTTCACATTTTCACAAAGCAAAATCAGATCTCTAAAAAAATGACCAAAACAATTAAAATTCTCCCTTGATGAGCATTAAAGACAAGCTTTGTCAGCTAAGTATTAGAGAGTAAATTGAATTGCCTAAGAGTGGATTTTAAAGGTGGGTATTTGGATGTTGTCAAAGCATGAAATAGTCAAAGAAGAATAAATAATTTGACCGTGTTTTTCTGTAGTACTGTAAAAGTCAAAGCTTTACAAGAAAAAAAAGTACATCTCTTGTGGGAAAATAAAACACACGCAAAACAAACTGTGCAAATTATGATCTTTTTCTTTAAGGTTTCGATGTAAGTAGTCCAGAAATTGTATACAGCAGCAAAACAACTGTGAATTTTATCTATTAAACATGGGCTTGAATATTTCATTGGCAAAACTAAAACAAAAAATCAGATATAGATATTTGACTCCTACAGTAAAAGTCAAGTATACCTTTCGAGAGGGTTTTTTTTTTTGTTTTTTGCCGTTGGGGTTGAAAAATAAATACCACTTAAATCATACATGTCTCAGAATTCCATAAAGTCTTTACCACAGTTTTTATTTTCTAACACAATTTGCAATAAAAACAAAAAAATGATTTAGCATACCATTCGTAGTATTGCCTAAAAGTCTGGCAGTGAAAAAATTCAAATGCATACAAACACAGACACAAACACACCTACATATATATATATATATATATATATATATATATATATATATATATATATGTATCGGGGTGTGGGAAAATAATTTTGCCGATATATCGTGATATTCGGCTGCCCAATATAGTATCGATCTTTCACTTCGTAGTATCGATTTTCAAAAAACAAATGGTTACATAAAACATTGATGTGAAAATGGGCTACCTCTGCACCACCACTCTGGCAGAAAG
>NW_015150495.1:440585-452084 GCF_000732505.1 Cyprinodon variegatus | reverse complement strand
TGTTCTAGCTGCAAAGGGTGGACCGACGTCATATTGAACCCTATGGATTAGGAACGGGATGTCACTTAAGCTCATATGTGAGTCAAGGCAGGTGAGCAAATACTTTTGGCAATATAGTGTATATATATCACAATGGGGAAAAAATATTACCCCCAGGCACCCAGATAAAAGGAAACCTCTTAGGCTTCCTTACAGAGTTGCTAAAAAGATGCTTGATCAGAGTGTTTAAAGATTCAGTGAAAAAAATACAAACACAAAAGAGGAGGGTTTGACAGAGACTTATCCTAAGGATTATGTGACAGCAATGGCATGGGAACAGAGAAATATCTCAACCTACAGTATTTCTTCTGCTAGGTAAACCTTGTATTTTGATACACAATTCATCTCAGATAAAAAAAAAATGACATGAATATTTTAGCATTAATGTCTGCTTATGCTAGGGTTTACACATTAGCAGAAATACTTGCTATTCCTACATTTAAATATTTCAGGTGTTCCCAGGCTTGTCAACTTACAAACGCTGGCAGGATATGACTCATTGTAGGCATAACTTATATCAGGGTCAGTGTTTGTCAACATCTATAGCAATACCACAGCCTAAAATAATACCAAGTAGACACACTAACACTATGTTCTGCTGAAACAATTCCAGAATGACAATAATAATAATGATAATAATAATAATAATAATAATAATAATGATAATAATCCACTGATTACAGAAATCTAAGACCCTATCCAAGAAATGATGGAAGTATTACATCCTGTCAAACCAAAGACAAAACTGGGGTTCCACACCAAATGGTCTCCCTCTTAAAGACTCTTTAGCGAACTGATGTGCATCGCTGTTCACTTTTTGAAGGTTGCTGTCCGAATAGTGCTGGCGGTAAGGAAGGTGCTAGGAGAAGGAGCCTTTGACCTTCCCATAATAGTCTAGATTCCATAGCAAGTCAGATTGCCCCTTATGATGTTAAGAAGCTACTGCTTGAGGAATCCCATAATCCTTTGCAAGTCATGACATGTAAGCAGTGCACACCGTGTCACTACCTGATGTCTACCGCAAGCATGATCCGAACCATTAGCTCATTTCACATGTGCAAGCATGTATTCATCCAATTTGCCACAAATAATGTAATTACCAGACTGAAAGTACTTATTTCCATTCTATAATCACCAAAGAATAATAAACTACATATTATAAAACATATTTAACAACTTTTCTGAGAGAACTGGAGTTTTTAAATTCAGACAAAATATGATTATATCATCATTATCTGCATTTTAGTTGTTTCTTTCTTTGGATTATGTACGGAAGCCGAGAGCATTTTTACTCGACCTATTTTTTTTTTCCTTTGCCTTCTCAAGATGACATAACTATCTTGTAACCAGGGTTAAACCATTAAATGTTTTCTCGAGATACCAAGATAATTATCTCGTTATCACTAGAAAGCAGTTATTGATTTCTGGAGATAACTGTATGATTAACCTGTATGAGTAATGAATGAGGCTGGCCAACCGCCCTGGACTCTCAGTCCATCCATGCCTGCGATGCCCGTAGTTGTGCAGTCACGCTACCACGTTTGTGCAAATAATCAGTTTTAGAGTTTCCTTTTTCTTTTCACTCATTGTTAGGTCGTGGTGGATGAATGGATTGCATGGAATACAGTAGAAACAAATCTGACTGTTTTTGAAATGAAAAGCTTTAATCTAGACTCATTATAGGGCTTATAGGGGTTCATTACATCCCGGTTGGATTATTTCAATTAATTATATAGAGGCATCGATAAATCACAGATGCAGCAACTTCAATTGATCCAGAACGCACAGGTTGGCTTCTTACAGGAACCAGGAAGCATGACAATATAAGGCCTATACTTGCCTTTTTACATTGACCCGTCTTTTACTGAATAGATTTTAAGATTCTTTTTTTAACTTATAAGGTCTTAAATGGATTAGCTCCTCCTTATCTTAGAGACCTTTTAAAATTCCAGTCTGTGTCGAGAAGTCTACGTTCAAATAATCAACTATTACTGACAGTTCCTCGGACTCAACTTAAGAGGAAAAGAGATTGGGCCTTCTCTGTTGTTGTTCCAATTCTGTGGAACAATTTACCTCTTCCAATTAAATCTGCCCACAGCCTGAATAATTTTAAATCGCTTCTTAAAAATAATTTTTATTCTTCAACTTTCATTTGAAGCAGTGTTTCACATTCTGCTTTGTTAATTGGTGTTGTTGTATTTCTTCTAAAGCACTTTGGTGCAGTTTTATACCTGTTTTTAAAGTGCTATATAAATAAATTTGACATTGACATAATGCATCACCGGTTAGGGTTAAATTAAGAAAACCCGTTTTAGCGGGGAAACCCTTATCTTCTTCTAGGAAAGATGTTTGCGTGATCTTCGAGTTTGATTAGTCAGTTAACTCCACAAATTGTGAAGCAAATCAAGCTGCTATTGTTACTGTGATTGGCTACGAATGTCAATAGGTGAGGTTCAAAAAATTGTACTGAATGTTCCTCTCTTTTACGAACACTTTCTACATGATGCTTTCCCGAATCGATACGTGTAGTCAAATTGATTGAATTATTTCTTTTCTTTTCTCCAGCGTTTTATTTTCATTACACTGTCACAAGTACAGAGCAACAAAATTATCTCTGCATTTAATCCATCCCCTTGTGAAGCGGTGGGCTGCCATTGTTTGGCGCCCAGGGAGCAGTCTGGAGTTAAGAGTCTTGCTCTGAGACCCAGGGCAGCAGTCAGCAGGATTGGGGCTTGAACTCAGAACCTCCGGATTCCAAGCTCTATGCACTAACCACTAAAATACAAAGTCAACTGCATATTATCTTGGGTTAAAATAGTCATGGTTAATGCTCTGGCAAACACTAAGCATGTCATAACAGAGACAGTTTTCATCTGCATGGATAATAATACACCTAAAATCATGTTTGATTCATTTAAATTACAAATAACAACAAATTATAAATAGAAATATGAATTAGTTGTTAATATAAAGGTGTTTCAGAGACTTGATTGTTTTTTTTCAACCAGTGTGAATGTTTGTAATACAATCTAAAGAAAAAAAAAAAAGACTTGTTGAGACATTTGTGGCACCTCAGTGAGTAACAACAAGAAGATATTTTCCAGTGGTTTCACTTTAGCCTCCTGGGGCTCTCTTCAATCAGTCTCTTAATTGTCTGATTATCATGCTGATTCGAAGCAAAATACATTTCAGGGAGCTGTGAAATCAACAGCGTCTGGCTTTATCAACAAAAATAATTTCTCACTTTCCAGATGACGACAACGATGATATTGTTTCAAGCAGGTCCCCGCTTGTGCCATGTTTATGCACAGGATATAGACAAGCAGCTAAATAAGATGGGTCGTGGACGGGGGCTGCATTGGAGATTTTAATGTGGATAAAAAGATTCAACATCAGGCACATTTACATGCTCATTTAATTGAGTTTGAAATCAGGTTTGTGCCTGCTCTGACTTCATTAGAGCACATTAAGTTTATAATGTGATTTTGAGACATTCTGTTATGCCACATTTGTGATTTTCCAGTTTAAGACAAAGTCAATTATTTTAACAAGAATGGGAGAGAGAGCAAGGTTGATGAATAAAACAACGCTTTTAATTTCTGCTGTAAAATCTTACATCTTAACAGAAATGGAATGCTAAACACATAAAAGCTGGCAG
This sequence comes from Cyprinodon variegatus, assembly GCF_000732505.1. Taxonomy (NCBI): domain Eukaryota; kingdom Metazoa; phylum Chordata; class Actinopteri; order Cyprinodontiformes; family Cyprinodontidae; genus Cyprinodon; species Cyprinodon variegatus. The sequence goes on along the minus strand of NW_015150495.1, from coordinate 448,387 downwards.
CATGCTTCAATGTGAAAGGTGTTACTGAAGGAAAGTTATTTTTAATAATTACCTACTTTATATAGCACTAAATTGATTTAAGGTAAAGTTAAAGATAAATCAGATACAAGACAGAATAGAAATAAATAATTTCATCACAGGGAAATACACTGCGTTTAAACAGGGAGTTAACTACAGATTAGAAAACATATATATCATAGCTCTCTTTCATTTGTTTGAGACTAAACCTCTTTCTGTCATGGATCACGGTGGAAATGTTTTAAGCATTTAGTAAATCTCAATCTACATCATCTAGAGCAGGGGTCAGCAACTGGTGGACTCCGGTACGGGTCCAGACTCCGAGAAGCTTTTACCCAGACCACTGGACATTTTATCTGGTTAAAGGAAACTATGGTAGTTCTGCTCAAATGAGAATTTTCATCAGGCACAGCTTTGATAGCTCAGTTAAGACTCTTCAGGTGCTCTCCACAACCTACACATTAGACCTGCATTCTTTTTCACTCTCTAAGTCGAGAAGGAAACTAGCCGTTAAATCTCCAAGCATTTTAGATTTCTTGGTAAAAAATTGAGTAAGGTGGAATATAAAAACGGGGCATTCAAAGACGGATGGGCAGACAAATAAGCATTTGTTCTCCCAGGACACACTACAGGACCAGGTGATCTGTTTAATCTGCTTTGACTCTGTGGTGATAGTAGGAATTGGAAACATTTAACGCTACAATGATTCCAAGCATAAAAAAGTTTGAGGAAACTAACTCAGAAGGATTTGACTTAAAAACCACAGAAATAAACAAACTTAAACAAAATTTCTGTTAAATTAAACCTGTTTACTGAGGCCTATATTTGTTCATGTTTTCTACTATTTTGTGCTGCAATTGGATTCAGCTTTGGTAAATGAAAATTCTACCGTACCAAGGTTGTATTTTAGAAGTGGCTTTTAAAGAGGACTTTCATTATTTATGTTTTTGCTGCTCAATTTTTCAAATTATTAAATGTTATTTCTTAATGAGAATGCTCAATATTTAAGAGAGAAGAGAGAATAGTTCTTTAAAGATCCGGAAGTGAAGTAGTTTTTTTTAAGATATATGTAATAGATTCTTAAAAAATATACTGTAAATAAGAGGGGGACCAAAAAGCTTAATAAAATGTTGAAGTTGCCTCAGTAGATTTACATTTTTTCCAATACGTTTGTGCATCCATTGGTTAAGGACCCCATAGAGGGAGTAAGATGTATAAGTAGATATTGGACCCCCCTGAAATTTAGTTGAATTCATCTGCTCTAGAGAATAAAAGAGCCAAGATATTAAAGTTTAAAATGCATTAACTTGCCCAATATCCCTTTAAAATAGTGTTAGACTTAAAAAAAAAAAGAGTAAATTTTTTTCTGTCCCTCTCCATGAAGTCTAAACATTTCACCTTCCAACCACTGTGAACCACCGTGGAGGGCAGTAAGTAGGGCTTAATTCAAACCTGGAGGCTTACTGCAGAATGGTTCCATATCTAACCAGTGTTGAATGGAGGTTATAGAGAGGCATCCATGTCAGGTTTAGCTATCAACACCAATCAGCAAAGGAGGAGAAAGTAGAGGGCTCCCAAGTAGAAAGGCTGCCAAGGGGCAGCTTAATGTCTCTCTTTCCTGAGTGGGAAGGCCAAAATACCTCCAAAACCCCTAGTATTAGCGCTGTACTTATCAATGTTTTTGTAATCAATGAATCAATCAGTGATTTCTCCTATTGATCGAGTATTTTACGAGGAGATACTTTTAATAATTTAACAAACAACTTTTATATGAACCACCAAAGGCAAACATGCATGTATATATATATATATATATATATATATATATATATATATATATATATATATATATATATATATATATGGAAATGTAATCTCTGATGGCAGCATTCTTAGATTTTATCTTGATTGATGCTTATTATTGTAGAGAGTCATATTAATTGTTGTANTTTTTTTTTATGGAAATGTAATCTCTGATGGCAGCATTCTTAGATTTTATCTTGATTGATGCTTATTATTGTAGAGAGTCATATTAATTGTTGTAGTAGGTAACTTGGGGCAATCACACCCAAATTCCCTTTTCACAATTTTACCTTTTTTTTAGATATCAGTCTAAATAGGCAGTGGTAAAGGGAAGCAGAGCAGGGCAAACTGGTTAGTTGGGAGTTTTTGTCACATTAGTGAAAAAATAAATCATAAAGACAAAAAGAGACAGCAGACATTAAGAGACAGTCGACATGTCAGGAAAAATGTTATGAAAACATGTAAGGCAGGATATTGAAACCATACTCTGAGCTTTAAATATTGTACACAGCATTGTTAATCACCTGAAAAATTAAAGAGTATGGAGCAATTTTAAGCCTAACAAGAAGTAACTTTTAGGCAAAGAAACTCATGTTACCACAGAGGAGCTGTGGAGATCTAGCCTAGTAAACTAGCTCCACCCGCCAGTGGCCTCCGAGTGGTCTAGCCTCAATCAATGCCCAAGGCCCTAGAACTGGCGGGCCAATCACAACGCAGAGATGAATTTTTTGATGCAAAGCAGGCAGGGTTTTGTTGGCATTACAACAAAGCTGCGCGACGCTGGAGAAAACGCAACAGTAGCATGCACTACGGCAGCAGCAGCTTTCAATTAAGCTCTCCACTGAAAGTTAAAAGTTCTCTTTTCCATTGCTGTTGTTCAGTAAAAGTACGTTTTAAGATCATTTGAGGCGAGAATATTATACTTTAAAGTGTCAGTATATGGTCCATTTACCGATTTAATGCGTAATTTAAAAAAATATTTCCGAACTTGAGAGGACTGCGGCAACAGGTGGACCTCCGAGGCTAACGGCAGCCAGGGCTAACCACAGCCCGGCTGCAGCGTCCCTCTCTCGGCATAGTCGTGTGTTACGGACCGCTGGCTCTGATGGTGATTTTTTACTCAACTTTTGGAAGGATTAGATTTGGGGTTTTCGTTGAGACGTGAGCAGGAAGAGGCTTTACGCTCATTTGTTTTTAAGAAGGACGGGCTTTTTGTTTACACTCCCCCACCAGCTTCCTGTCGGTCTTCCTATGTCACAGTCAGTTGTGCTCATTGGTCCGAGCGTTGGTCAGTAGGCACAGACAGTGGTTTGAAAAACAACGGGTTGTTCTCATTAGCAATCTTCTGATGTCTCATTCATCGGGGCCAGACTGAATTACACATTTAATCTCAGGTTTAGTCTGGTTTATCAGGCTAGTTGAAATCCCAAGTTTAAGTTTGGTATTTGTTGCCAAAACTGCTGTGAATTGTCCACACTGTATTTTATTTTTTACCATTTAAACAAAACATAATTGGCCATGCCCCTAACAGTACGGAAGCATCAGCATGAAAAACTTTACTGATATTGATATATCACATTAACATTACAATTATGGACAATTACCTAAATCTACTTATATTGTATGTCACAAAAACAAAGAAACAAACAAATCATTATGTGAGAAATGACAAATGACCTTGAATCACATTTATGCCTGATGATCATTAAAAAAATGATTTAAAAGGTTGGCGGTCTAGTGGTTAGGGCATAGGGCTTTGAGTCCTGAGGTTGTGAGTTTGATCCCCCACTCCCACAGACTGTTACTCTGGCTCCCTGAGCAAGACCCTTAACCCCACAGTGAAGAAATTTCCCTCTGGGATTATTAGAGTATATATTACAAAAAAAAATGTCTTATTTCAAATATTCTGCTACATTCCTTTCTATTTTCCTCTCTCTATGCCGTTTGAAGTTCTGTCCTGTTCTTGTTGCACCCCTCTTGTTTACTTGCTATACCTGAGCTCATCTTCTGAGACTCTTGGCAACAAATAGGCCTTTGCAAACAGGCACAAAATGTTTTTATTTGTTTCCTTCTGGTTGGGTGAAAAGTCAAGAAGCTCTTTGGCCGCGGCCGTCTCTCTGCGGCTGCCTGTCTTTGTTCTCGTGATGGAACAGTGGCCCAGCGATGCATGTTTTGATCCGGCTGGTTTGCTTTACAACAGCACAAAGTCAGAGCTGTTAAAATCAAATGCACTGGATGAGATATTAGCAGGGGGGCGAAACACTAGCTGTTAGCAGCAGGCTACAGGCGCTTCCTCCCCCTCTCTGCTGGACTGGATTAGTTGCCTTTCTGATGTTTTTATCAAATATCTATTCCTTTCCTGTTATCTCATTTATAATCCTGCCAATAAGAGGGTTGGGACCCAGCAGGGTCATCAGTTCTTCAGATTATAAGTGGTGTGTATCATCTAGACTGGGGATCTCTGTGTCACCATCCATCTGTTTTTTTTCCATGGCATGACCAACAGAAGATACACTGCCCTGACCTCACTTTAAGCTTAAATGTATTTATTTGGGATTTTATTATATTTCAAGAGACTGCTAATAGTAGAGCGGAAGAAGTCTAACACATGATTTCTCAAAAATATCTACAATTAAAAATGTAAGCATGTTTTTGTGTATCTCTATGCATCCCTGTTGTTTAAAGACCAGACGTTGCATTTACAGTCTTTACAGTTCTTTTCTCCTGAAGCGATATACAGTAGTGAGGGGGTCCAGACCAGTTTCAGAGACCAAGATCAAGACTGCATCCTCCAAGACCAAGGTTCCAGGCCAGACCTCCTGAGACCAAGACCAAGGCCAGATGATTAGACCAAGGCCAAAGGCCCCACAGAGCAATGTTCACTTACAATTAACATAAATAAAAGTACAATAGTACAGCCACAAAAAATATATAGGTATTTTTTGCCTTAAGCATGGACATCACGAAGCTTAGTGCTCATAAAGACACACATCACTGGGCATATCAATATTATTTTTCAGCGACAGACTAAACTATGTCAGGATTTTCTTACTGTTAAAGGGAGGTTTTTCTTTTAGTTATCACTCTAGTCATGCTCAGTCAGATATGTGGATTTAGTCTAATGTCTCTACATGTTCATCTAGAATAAATGAATGCTCCATGTCACCGACTTAATACAATAAACAACAACAATGCCAATACTCACCCCTACTTACAACTGTACACTACTTATTAAAGGTCTGTCAGAAGTAAAGGCAATAAAATACATTGAACATGGGTGTTAAACATGACTAAGTTCAAAAGATACAGTGGTACGTACCGTACCGTACGTAATAATTTACTTCTGAAACACACAGAAGAATTTTTTTTTCCCTGTACCATAACGGGAAAACATTTGCATAAAGTATATCCAGAAAATAATTTCACAAAATTCAAATAGTTCAACCCTTCGCAAATATCTAATGCCTTTATGGAACCAAGGGAATATTGTAATAACCAACAGCTTTAACGATGTTTAAGAACACATACCAATGTACAAATGAAAACATATAATGTAACAACTAGTCCCTTCTCATCTACTTTGTATTAAGTCACTAAAATATGGGCTTCAAGACATGTTTTTATTGAAAGCAACAGTAGTAGACAAGGAAAAAAATCCAGTGTGCACCCAGTCTGTTAGTGTTGGATTGGAGAAAAGTGTATCTATGGCCAGAAGGAGGCAGCTGGCAGATACAAATATTGGACCAACCTAACAGGATTTTATGAACCTAAAACGCTCTAATGAGGCTGAGTGTTTGGGTTTAGTCCACTCTGCTAAATGTTTTATCAGCTCTGTTTTATAGGACAGTGATTCTAAACTGAGGGATCACATTTTAAACCTAAACAGATTTTCAATATGTTTTGCATATTTACGAAATAATAAAAACTCCACATAAAACTTTAATTGCATCAAAAAATCTGCTGACTTTCTAAGTATATTTCTGTAATTGGAGTCCTTTTAAAAATGGAACATAGCCTAACAAAGTCGAATGTTTGTTGAGTCGCAGTTGCTGTGAACATATGAATATTTGACCAACAGACAGTTTCAGCATCCTGATCCAAACATGGCGTCTTAAACCTGTGAGAGTGAATAGAAAGGTCCCACTGGATGCGTAAACATGGATGAAAACAAAAAGGCTGCATCAAGCAGCATGCTTAGGTTGGATATAAGGTTCTATTTTACGGGTGTTTACACAGATCCTGGTTTTCAAAGTAATCATGGGTATTTTTGAGCGGTATCAGATTGATTCAAAGGGAGAAGATTTTCCTGAAGGATGATGACAAAAAGTCTAAGGCTGTCAAAGGACAAGCGGTTGTGCTCAGACTGACCAATTTTAGATAATTCTATCATTCATAGATGTCAGAGAATTCAGCTCCTTGCCACAACAAAAACAAGCCTATAAAAAAGCTTTAGATGTTGAATCCCTAGACAGAGGGTGTGAAAGATAAAGGTTGCTGTTAGTATAAACAGTGGGGAAAAGAATCTGAATAAGATTTTGTTATAGCTTTATGTTTTCATCTCTCTTTTGGGATTTGAAGTGGTTATAAGGGCTTCTACGCCAAAGGAAATGTTACTGGTATTTTTATGATGACGACTGCAGTTGTAATATTGATTCTGTAGGGCAATTTGCATTTCTTTATTGATTTTTTTTTTATATCAAACTTTTAAGCTTGTAAATTTGTAAAAATATTTAATTACCCCCTAATTAAACTCCTTTTTTATTAGCTTATCAAAAGCCAAATGCTTAACCTGCAGATTATCAACATATTAATTTAAATTAACAGACTTTAACACCGTTGTTCAGAGAAATCATTTTTTCTAAATTAGGACAGACGGGCGTAGCATGGGGTCATTTCTCAAGTCTTTCTTTATTCTTCACGCAACATTATTGTAAAGTTTTTGTTTTTATTTAAAACATGTACTGTTGTCTACAATCTTTTTCTATCTTTCTAAGCTGAAGGACACCAACAGGTTCTCTTGGTGCACTGAGCAGCAGAAGTGGACAGGAGGTGCGACAGATTGGAGGATTTTTTTTTAACCTTTTTTAAGAAACTTAAGAAACAGGGACAAAAAAATAATAAAATAGTTTTCAAAGTACAGCCTAGTCAATGTTCACAACTATAAAGCATGGGCATTAATTGTAAATCAAAGAAATCAACAGTGTTAAAATTAAATTTCATTAATAGGAATATATTTTTTAACTTCATAATCCCTAGTTGCAAGGATTATTACTGTTGTTGTTACCAAGCCCTTTTCCGTTCAAACTCAACAAGAGAATCACAAGTATTTCAATTTGTAAAATAATCATTTTTAGCCCTAATAAACACACAACAGCCTTACTTCAATTTCATGTTCTGTTTTTTTTTGTTTTGTGTTTTTTTTTAAGCAGTGTGTCAATTCTTGCGCCTCATCTTTCTATTGCATCTATATCCCAGAGGAAAAAAAATGAAGTAATGGTTTACAGAGAAAATATTTCTGAAATAGTTCCCTTGAGTTATTCATACAGTATAATGAAATCAAAATATAGAGTGTTTACTAGACAGAAAAAAAAATAGACGGGTTTAAGAACATACAATAAAAGAATGTAATATAGGGAATTGTCTATTAATTTTGTATAAGCAACAAAAAACTTTAGCCATCTGGATTAAAATCAGTGTGCAAAAAACTGTTGTCTTGTAAACAAGCGTACAAATTATTTATTTAAAACAAAAATGTTTGAAATTATACATTTTTTAAATGACAAGTAAAACAGAGCTGCAAGGTGACACAGTTGGTAGCGGTGCTGCCTTGCAGCAAGGTCCTAGGTTCATTTCCCAGCCTGAGGCTTTCCTGCATGGAATTTTCTGGTTCTCCCAATGCATACCTGGGTTCCCTCCCGGGTATTCAGGCTTCCTCCCACAATCATAACACTTGGCAGACAGACAGACAGACAGACAGACAG
>NW_015150495.1:432519-440243 GCF_000732505.1 Cyprinodon variegatus | reverse complement strand
AAAGCAGCTTTTGTTCTAAGACTAATTTGACTTTGCTTAAAACATGAACTTTAATCTTTGTTTTTTAATGTGTAGTTTTGCATTATTGGGTATTTTTACTAAAACTCGTTTTGCTGTATGTTTACTTTGTATTAAAATACCAATAACCAGACTTTTGTTAGTCCTCTCTCTTAGAATAAATATACAATAAAACCATTGATCTGCTGATTGTCCAACAAATGGTACATTTTTCTTTTACTAACTGTAAAAATACATTTGATTTATCAGCAACAGTTCTATAAATGTGTGCCTTCTGCCTGCAGACATGTGGATGCTTTGTGGGCTCACTGTAGGTGAAAGAAAGCAGATTAGTGTGATCAACTACACAAGTGGGGCAATCCTCTAGATGGGCAACACACCCTTCAGGCGTCACAAAATTAAAGGAGACACAAGTTTGGAGACTGATGCCAACCGTTTAGAAGGTCAGTCAACCAAACTAAAGCACTTAAAAACTGTAATTGTACAGTTTAAACAAGGCTGAATCTTATGAGTTATTCTTTGAAAATGTGCTGAGCTGCGGAAAATTTGTTGGGTTTTTTTTGTGATCACCTTCTAATCCCTGCAATTTTCCCTGCATAACACAGCAAGGTATTTTACTGGGATTTTATTGGGATTTGATTGAGTGATACCAATTCAAACTAAGTAGAAGTAGGGAGAAATTACAAAAAATTACAAAAAATTACAAAAAATGTTAAAACGTCTTATCAATTTTTTTAATGAACATTTTTTACAAATGTTGATAAAAAAATAAGACCTAAAAAAAAAAATCCAGAACACAACAAATTTCCAAGAAAAGTCGCTTAGTAAATAGATCCCCCCTGTGTGTTTTAATGTTGGTATAAATACACTGCAGAAGCAGCAAAGAGGCCAAAGTGACTCCATAGAACTGCAGAGACCCTTAGCTTATGTGCAAGAATCAGTCTACATGCACCAAGAATCAATCAAAATTAGGACTAGTATTTGTTAGGCGTAAAAAAGTTTTATTCCTAACTTTGATGCCGAATCCACTGACTAGAAGAAAAAGCAGCTAAACAAATCCCCTGCATTCGGAGTGAGGAGGCAGAACCATCTAGCAGTATCACTGGTATGTTAGAGCTGATATTTCAAACAGCAAATCAGCGGATTTAACCCAGAACAGTAAGATGACCTTAGAAAGTTGCTCTACAAGACCAAGCATTTTTAACTTGTTTTTCACTATATGAAAACATTAACATTATTATACAGTGATTAAATCTGTTTAATAGGTAAAGTTGCTTTAAAATTTAAGATTAGATATACTTTAACACTTGTAGCTTTGTTTTCCGGTATGTTTTCTGGGGTTTATAGATCCATCGATGCTCAGAGGGTTAGTTAGTGCTATTTGTACAACATAGAGCCGAAATGTGCTAAATACTTGGGGGGGATCTATCAGCCTGGGGGATCGGTCAGGCTTGATTTTCTTAATTTTGGGAGATCTTGATCGGCCGATACTTACAAATCTGATCTACCTCTATAAAGGTCTGAAAACCAACCACTGTGATTGCCTTAAACTTTAATTTATATTCAAAAGTAGTTAATTCAGAAGTTCTTAGTGTTTCATCGGCAATGATTGTTTTTTCAGTGAGATAAGATTAAAATATCTTGTACCTGGTGATCTTACAAAACAAATGCATTTGCACTTGAGATGTAAACCAAACAATAAATAACATCAATGCATTGCAATGCTAAAAGGAACTATCTATAAATGATTTTATGTTCTAGATTTGTTATTCACTTAAGCTATTGAGCTAGTGTTTAACTTGGGGGAAGAGGCAATAATTAGTCAGTTTAAATGCCTATGCCTTGAAGGGATCAGTTAGTTGGTTCCTTGTTTGCATTTATAATAACTTTAAACGGCAAAAGCGTCAAATTTCTTATTTTTAGATTTATTGGTTACAATTCAACATAAAAAGCTCAAACAATATTTTTGCGTATAGTATGTTATTTTAGTACAGTATTTTAAAAGTATGCTTCTTTAGGACTCTATAGTTGGTTTTGTATTGTCAATAATATATGATATACAATAATTTAATACTCATATTTTAAAATTCATTGTCTGCTATTAACATTTGTTTTTACAAAACCAGTAGGCTACCCTACATCTACCACCAAGCTTTTCCATTTTCTGGGGAAAACCCTGAGATCTCCAAGAGTTATGTATATTTTGGGTGCACCTTTATTTAGTCTTTGTTGAGGTTTGTCTCTAAAGAAGAAGAAACCTGCTAAATTAACCAAAGACTATTTCTATTATTGCTCACCTGTCAACATAAAGTAAAACAGTGAACAATGCAGGGGAAACATATTCAGCTAGGGATACCTTCCTTGGTATAACACCTATTACATGGCTTTCCTGAGCTTTCACAGCTTAGAGCCCTGCAGGCACAACCTAAAAAGAGAAATAATAAAGTGCATCTTTTACAGTAGGTGTGTGTGCAGCATCAGACACTGGATAGGTTTAACTGTGTTTTAAGGAGGTTTTCAAAAACTAGAGATTCATTTGGAGAAAAAAAAATCACATTTATATTAAAGTTCAGAGGTTTTGATGTCTATATACTGGTTGGAAAAAATCCTAGTATAATTTGTAACAAACTCAATGAAAAGTAATAATTTAATAGAATTTAAATTCACCCTGAATTTCATCCAGACAGAACTCTGGTTAGCTAGCCTATTGAAACTTAGTATGAAATGTTTGACCCTTCCTCTGAAAACAATCAGATTTGCAAAATGATGCCCTTCTTTTTTTCTCTGTTACACGTCAGTTTAACACTTAATAGAGAGCTTAAATACAAGATACCTATCATTGTGTGTGTATGTAGATGTTGAAGTGTGAGCAAATATAATAGTGTGACTAGGAATGCTGGTTTAGTGTTAAGAGTTTGATTTGTCATTTATGACTATAGAAATAATGTACATTTAATTATCTTTTCTGTTATGGACACAGCTGTTAAGACTAGAGGTGGTAGCACAATGTACTAAGTAGCAAGATTGTAGGAATTAAGGAGGATTTCATACTAATTCTGCACTTTCATCTCAGTAAAACTGATGGTATTTCCAAGCATTAAAATGAAAAGAAACTCAATGTCTGAATGCAAGTTTTAGAAGTCAATTTTGCAGTTTGCAAAAAGGTCTGTCCTCTGTGTGTAGGGTACAGCAAAATGATGGAGAAGATTCTTTGCTCAGATGAGACCAAAATCAAGCTCTTTATCCTTTGATTACACAAAAATGAAACACTGTGTGTGCAGAATGATGAACACAATTAAAGTATACCATCCCTGCAGTGCAATATTGTGTTGGCAGTGTCATGCTGTGAGGACGCTTTTCTTCAGCATTGGCAATGAAGCTGCTTACAGTTAAAAGGAGGAATGCTGGGACTAAATTCAGGGCAGTGCTCGAAGAAGGCTTGAAGAGGTTGCAGAAGGCAACAACCCAAAACATAGAGGCAGATGTCCAGTTGAAGTGTTTAGATCACAGCATAATGATGTGTTACAATTACTTAACACCAAACCATTAATCCGATCAAGAATAAGTCACAAGTTTGGCATTTATTGTTCATAGACGTGTTCCGTCAAATCTAACTGATCTTAAACTGCATGGCATAAAAGCATGGAAGATATCAGGTGAGTGGATATCAGAAAAAGATGGTTCTACAATGTGTTGACCAAAGGAGCTGAGTGCAAATAAATAGCACTATTTTTTTTCTTAAATCTTTTATCATGCTTCTATATTTCAATCACAAATGATTCAGCAGGCCATTTTGGAAAATATTTCTGGGATCATCGGCCCAGGCATGGTATGCCAAAAACCTTTGTTTGCATCTGATATTAACATGCATTGTTGGTCATCAGATCATGGAGCGGGCAGCTCCGAGTATGTCAGTTCACACTTGTCATTAGAACGTGTCTGCATCTGTCTCAAGTGACCACTTGTGGCCAGGTCTCATTTCCCCTTTCTATATGCAAATGTAAACCCAGCCGAAAGATGTGTTGGAATATAAAACATAACCTGCAGTGAGCAACAAACAGGATATTATGTTTATTTTTTTTCCACAATCCATAATTACGAACATTGGCATAGTTGCAGAGAATAGTGTACTAAATAGACATGTGTCAAATTACCAGCGGTATTTCAAACACACACCAAAAAGTATCTTGGTTAATGCAAATAATATTAATATTTAACTCCATGTGGTATTTTGTATGGCTCACAAGTCTGATGTTGAGTTGATTAACTCCCTATTAGCTTCTCTTTTCCTTGGCAAAATGTAAAAAGTACCAAAATAACCCAGTGCCTATCATGTTAAGTGATTTCCCTGGCCAATATACACCTATAGTAGATATTTATTCTACTATTATTATTCTATTGTTCTATATAACTCTTTTATGACAAGCATTTAGCCTGTCAGAAAAGTGTATAGAATAGACATGCAGGATAGACTTAGCAGGCGTCGCTCTCATAATGGCAAATGAAATTACAGAAAGGTGTCCATATAGAGAATGCACTGCCTCTCTCGACTCATGGTTAGTATGGCTGGATCCCAGCAGGAAGGTTCTATGCTGGATTCTCAGCTGGGGGTTCTCTGTAAGAAACTTGGAGTCATGCCTGGAGGGCTTATCTCTAGCCACAGCCCCCCTACCAATTTGAAGAGGTGATATTTCACTTTTAGTTTTTTTTTTTGTTTGTTTTTGTGGTTAAAAAACATTATATAAGCAATAACTGGATATACAAGGTTGAACTTTTTAAGGTTTTCAAATGAACTCACGGTCCAAATAGCACCTATAAGCTTTAAATTATTTGTACGGTATACATTCACTTATAATAAGAAGTTTTTCTAAATTAAGTGGCCACTCACACGTATGCTTTTTTTTGCCATCAAAAAGCTTGTGGTATAATTATGACTGCATATCTATCAATATAGTTAATCTAAATTGGCTGGAAGCCCAACAAAGGCCACTCTCAAACTGAAGAGTCACAAAAAAAATAAATACACAGCTTAAGGCTCATAATATGTTTATAGTTGTCTACACTGACAAACCAAATTTACACAGGGGAACAGTGCTCTCTTCAGATAAAGAAGAGTTTATATGTTTCATTGTGTGTCATTATAGGAAAAATCTAAATAAACCAGCCATGGTACCAGGATAATCTTCTGGACCTCATCAAGCCTGCTTTACTTGTGAGCACAATCTCTAGATGCCTAAAGGTTCCACGTTTATCTGTAGAAACAACTATATCTGAGTAATACCATGCGGAGGTACAGGCTTCATACCATTCAGAGAAGAAACTTGTTCATTTTTTTCTTTGTGGCGATGTGATTTATGTAGACTGACTTTGAAGTGGCTCAAAGAAAAAGAAGAATTGGGTCAAATTCTATTGGGTGGCATTGAGCATTCTGCCACCCTGAAGTGGCAGTGTATAGGCTTTCAATGACTATAACTGGTGTGCATTTACTGGAAAGTTTAGAGGGAAGAGAAATGCCATGCAGCCTAAATTGGAAAATAGCAAATAGTTGATATTATTACAATATAAGGAAAAAGGGGGAGTGTTTGATTTATGCTTTAATGCAGGAGAGGCTGGTGTTCTACACAAAATAGTTGATATAATGAGGAAATATTTTTTTCTTTTGACTGCCCCATATTTTACTGGAGCCATGTAATCTCAATTAGGAGCTATTAACAGACCTGGCAAAGTTTTTACACCTGATGCAACCAGAATTTGAAGCCATGTCCCAAACATTATAGACATAGACTTTAACCAGTTCACTACTGGGACTGGTGACATCATGAAGAAAGGATATCAAAATATTTGAGCAACAATATATTAGCTAACATGTTAAATCTTGAGCACAAACGGGTATTCCAAATGGACAGTTATCCTAAGAATACAGCAAAATGAGTAGAGTAAAGAATGTTTCATCCAAATATTACAGTTTTAAGGACAATTCTACCAAATATGTAAATAAGATTCTGACTTTAAAGAAAGTTACAAACTACCTAATATTGGCTTTTATTATTCTTACAATATTAAGGATTTTAGTAAACTTTCCTGATACCAGGACATAGCTAACCCTATCCCGTTGCTTTCATTTGCACTCGTTTTGGGCCCTAGCATTCAATTTTGCACGTTCATGTGTAAGGGTAGTGCGTCCCTATAATTTTAAGAGTTAGGGGGAAGTGCCCTTCAACCCTTAAAATGATCCCTTCAGACCGATGGGAGTATAGAGCTGACTTGGAACGTAGTGGCTTCCCAGAACTCATTCACCTACATCATGCTGTGATTAGGCATGATGTAGGTGAACATGTCCCTGACGTGTACAGGCAATGTATTGGCATGTAATTCTGTAACTAGTGGTGTCCCATTTCTTAAGGAGAACATCTTCACTTGCATGTCCCTCGTTGAGGGCACTTCACTGTGGAGGGAACTCACTGGAGGATTCTCAGAGCCAAGTGAGAGAAACAGGACCATGCTTTTAGACGGGCAATGAGAAAAATGGCTGTTTGTCTCTTAGGTATATAGGTTTTAACTGTACATATGCAACAATAGTTATGAGGCTTGCCTTGACTGTTTTCAACACCTGGAGTAAATTTTAATAAATACATCTTATTTTAAAACACAGATTGGCCTTGAAGGTAATTAAACTACTGCAGTAATAACTCCCACAGAGGAGAAGACAGCATCTCTGTCACCCCCTCCCACTATCTTTCCCAAAGTCAACAGTAACTCCTCAGTCTGCTATACTTCTCCTGAAATGCCATCTGTTCTAATTCTCAACTTTGCATAGCCTAAACAAAAAAGCAAAAAAAAGCCTTGGATAAACTGGAGAAACAAAGCTTTGAAAATTTGCAGCTTTTTGATGATTTTATCTCCTTGTGTTTTACATGCCAGCTTCTATTTATTTCAGGAAAGGTTTTTTTTTTTTATCTATGTTGTTTCGTTTTTTCCTTTGTGTTTAATTAGAAAACATAACTGTACTCTTCAACCCCACTATATGTTGTTTGGCTGCCTAATGAGAGTTGGGTAGAAGATGGAAAATGTCCCATCTGTTGTGTGTTTAATGGCTGGATTCTTGAGCTCTCATCATACAGCAGGAGCGCTGGGATGGAGCAGACAGCACCCATCTGCTGGCCGCAGCAGAAAAAAAGAAAAAAAAAAAACAACAAATCACAGTTTTTCAACTCTCATCAGCATCATCACTCTCCACACTAAGTGTTAAGATGCTGCAAATCATTTAGATGAGGGTCCATCAACAGTATACACAACACTGACATACGCTTGGATGCAACTCTTCAAGCCAACTGACTACTACAGTTTGTCAGTCAGAATGCTGATGATCTAATGAATCACGCCTTTATCATAGATAGGAAAACAAAATGCTCATCACAATTTCATGTGATAGACAGCCTTTGGCAATTATTCAGCAGTAGCTGTCTTCTTGATGTGACTCAAGGGTGTAGAAAGAAAGGGCGTGTTATTAATGCCTTATATTTTCTCAGTCCACAGTTCTCTCTTTTATCAAAGGGAGGAAGTTGAAGAGGTGGTTGGGGGGGTGCATCTTAGGGGAGAACATCTTTTTTTCTATAATCTTTTTTTAACATCTTTTTTTCTAATTCACCTCTCCTTTTCAGATCTGATCAATGTTTCTTGAATGGCTGGTTTGTTGCTGTGATAAC
>NW_015150495.1:428682-431524 GCF_000732505.1 Cyprinodon variegatus | reverse complement strand
TCATATATAAAAAAAATACATTTTCGGAGAGAAATAATTGTTAGCAAACATATATTAAGTGTAAAAGATTACTTTGTTTTACATGCAAATGTAAGATTCGTTTAACCAGTTGGACAGAGTCTCAATCGGCTACTGAATACAAAAGGAAAATGTCATAAAATGCTAAAGGTAAAGTGAAAGAGGCACAGATGAAATAGAGGGGACAGTATTTGACTATGAAAATAAGCATATACTATGACTGATATTGTCATTGCAATGTTTGCAATCTATCGCCATCACAAGATCTTTTAAAATCTTACAGTTCCGCTTGTCAATGTTTCATCCAGACTTCAGAGCACATCAAAGTACTGGGCCTCTAGAGGTTAATTTACTTGTCACTCATTTTAAAGAGTGAAAACTTTATATAGGTTATATAATATAGGTTCATTACACAAAAAGTGAAAAATGGAATCTTTATTTATAGATTACACATACAAAAATACAATTTAGTATCTCAGAAATATTTAGAATATCACATAAGATTAGCATTAAAATAAGTTTGAAACAAATCCCTTAGTATTTTGTAAAGTATGTTTATGTCTATGTAATCTATATTAGTTTAGGCTTCCTTTAAAAAAATACTGCATCGATGCTGCATGAAATTGAGGAATTCAGTCTGTTTCTGCTGAGGTGGGATAGAAATCCAGGTGGCTTTGATAGCAGCCTTCAGTCACCAGTGTTATTTGATCTGTGATGTCTTCGTCTTGACATTACTCCATACATTTTTTAAGGACTCAGGTCAAACTAGTTTGCTGGCCAGCCAAGCACAATAACAGCATGGTCATTAAACCAGCTTATGGCAGTGTGGGTCAGGTGCCAAGTCCTGCTAGCAAACCAACACAGCTTCTCCATAAGGCTTGACAGCAGACAGAAGCAGAAAGTGCCCTAAAATTTACCCAAGACGGCTGTGTTGACATGAAACACAGTGGAGCACCACCGATGGTTGACATGGCTCCTTAAATCATCACTGACTGTGAAGACTTCACAGTAGGCTTCAAGCAACTTGCATTTTCTGTCTTTCCACTATTCCTCCAGACTCAGGGACCTTAATTTCATTAAACAATTATTTTTGAATGGAAATATGAATTTTGGACCTCAGTAACACTGCAATTTAAAGGTAAACATGTACTAAATTGCTGTGCTTGATCCCAATATTATGTGCTTCTCAATGATTGTAACAAATTACTTAAACTGATTTTTAACCAAATTATATGAATTGCTTCAATGGTGTACTGTGGATCAGAAAGAGTAAATCAGTTCTCATACTATATGAAAAGCAGATTTGTGTGGGTGTAACAATAAAGCTACTCAGTACAAAGAGGAATAATACATTTTTAATGTCCTTAAATGAACAGCTCATCTTTTTATTATGCATGCAGTTTTTTTAATTTCCATGAGGATATACTAGGCCAGAATGTGGTGAAAAAAAAATCTGTTTTTTTAGGTTAAAATATAAAAACAATTTATTGTAGGGAATTTAATAACATTTCTTCAGTTATTGATTTCTGACACAGGTCTGTAATGAACAGTAAAAACTCATGAGCTGACAAACAGCGTTCCCCTCTCACACAAATGCATCAACAACTGCAGATGAAGAGGTGATTCTGGAGGACAGACTGTATCCTCATAATACTGCAGCATATTATTCAAAAACTAGGTAAAGGAAATGCTGCTCATTACTTGTTATAAATCTTAATATGCATATAGCTTTTTTTTTTATAGAAAATAGGCATTCGTATTGAATGGTTTATTTAGCTTTTATAATTCTTTTTTTTTGTTCTTTTTTCTTGTTTATTTCATAAAAAAATTCAAAAATTAAAAAAACCCAGTTGGCCTCAACAGATGGCTTCTCAAACTGACCTGGTTCTTCTGGAGGTTTCTTCCTGTTAAAAGGGAGTTTTTCTCTCCACTGTCACTACATGCATACTTGATGTGAGGGATTGCTGAATAGTCAATGAGTCGATGCAATCAACTGGTTTTCCTTAGCTCGAAAACTTTAACCAATTTGACTGTATGATCTGGTTAAATTGTGTTGTGAATTGGCACAATATACAGTGAGGAAAATAAATATTGGAACACCCCACTATTTTGCAAGTTCTACCACTTAGAAGTTATGGAGGGGTTTGAAATTGTCATTGTATGTGCCTGCCCATTGTGAGATACATAATCTTAAAGAAAAATCCAGAAATCACAATGTATTATTTTTAACTATTTATTTGTATGATACAGCTGCAAATAAGTATTTGAACACCTGAGAAAATCTATGATAATATTCGTTACAGTGGCCTTTGTTTCCAACTACAGAGAATGAGGTGTTGGAGGTTCATTCATGGGAGGACAAGCCCCTACACGGGATGTACCACATCTGAAACTGAAGTAGTGGATATCAGGAAATACTACCACTAGCCAGACAGAGCTGGAGTCAACCACAGAACAGAGGCCCTCATCATAGCTGCACAGGAGCAGAGGCTGAGTACCAGAGCAATAGAGGCCCAGATCTATCACACACAACAAGACCCCAGGAGTAAACTCTGAAAAGAGGCCCCTGAGACAATCAGGCACATAACTGCAGGGTGTAAGATGCTGGCAAGGAAAGCTTACATGGGGCGCCATAACCAAGTGGCTGGCATAGTTTACAGGAACATTTGTTCAGAGTATGGGCTGGAAACTCCAAGGTCAAAGTGGGAGACACCTCCAAAGGTGGTAGCGAATGACCTAGCAGTGGTGCCGGTGGTCGTTGGAGCAGTCGGAGCAGTGACCCCAAAACTGGAGGAGTGACTATCTACAGCAGATCCCTGGAATT
>NW_015150495.1:424977-426985 GCF_000732505.1 Cyprinodon variegatus | reverse complement strand
CTTGACATCAGAGGTTTGTGGCCAGTCTCAGCTCAATTCTAATCCATGAAATCTCAGTCTCAGCTGATTCTGAATTATTCAAAACAGCATTATAAATACTCCTTAAGGTTTATTTATACTTCGAAACCAGGTTGTCTGCGTTGGTGTCACTGTGAACGCAGAGACGTCCCTGCCTCCTCCGCAGACACTCTGTTCCACCTCTCCGAAGTTGTAGGTCACCGCAGACAGGGCGCCTCTGATTGGTCAAATCTACATCTGCTCTACACTATGCGTATTTCCTCTTTGGTACCTTACCGGCTTGCTTTGTCTGTATAACCGCCATTGTGGAAAACTACTCTTGAAGTTGGACCAGCTAGAGAAGCGAGGTGCGTGAGAAGGCTGGGACCCTTTTTCCCCCTGGATCCCCAACTTTTTCCCCCTCATGTCCCTCCCTTATCGGACCAACTTGCCCACTTCCTCACCGCCTTGGCCATATCTAGACCCACAGCTAGCCCGTGATTGTCCCTCTTGTGTTGTGGCATGGAATAACAGTGCAGACCAGGCTTCAAAATTGAGCATAAATCAAAAATGTCTGCGCCAAGCTCACTGCGGCACACTGCTGCAGGAGTACAACCAGCCCTTTATTCTACTTGATGATAGCCAGAAAAGAAGATTGTGTGGTGGAAGATATGTCCAATGGCTGTTTTTATATTTTTGAATCATGCAAATGCATCAGTGTCCCCTGCTTCGCAACAGTTCTCTACGCTGGAAACGCCTCTGCTGGTAATTTTGTAATTTTCTTAGAGGCAACAAAGTGCCAGGATGCACATAATCAGCAGGAAAACCTCCATAAGAAGAAGAGGTCTCTGTCAGTGTTATCACAGTTATAAGTAAGTTATATTTAAAAATTTTTGTGTGTTCTAGAATCTAGATGCTGCTGCTACAATTTACCTAGGGATTTCAAATGGCGGACTCCTCCATGGTAAATATCTATTCGGTCATTGATGCTCGAGTTTAAAAAATGAGTCAACAAATGGCTAAAAAAAAGCAGCATTAGGAAAGAAATCATAGGAGTACTTCGTCGTGCTTTGGCTAGGCAAACAGAGTATGAGTTACGCTTGGACCGTACGTAAATAACGTCATGGGGCACGTATGGAAAATGTTTGATTGAAAAACAAGTAGCCAATCCACTTTTGACAGTAGGCAAAGTAGATTGGGGGGGTATGAGTGGAAGAATGCTATCCATCAATTAAGTCATTTTAAATGAATCTGGACAATTGATTTCTGAGAAAATCCTCTTTTATACCTTTAAGTAGGCTAATAAACTACTCCAGAAAAGGCAAGGCAAAAGTACCAAAGTCTAGCTCTTGCTGTAGAAGCGTTAAGCAACAGCTATAGAACAACATGCTTGTGAATACTTTTCACTTTTACATGAATTAGTTGTGACTTCATGGAACTGCATTGCTTTGGTCTAAATTCTTCATTATTGTAACTCAAAAGGTGCCCCTTTCCAAGATGCACCTGAAGACAATTTGTTTTGGCATCATCTCTTTAAATGCGAATAAGGAATTTCAAATCCTGCCCCTGTCCAGGTCTCAGAGCATTCAGCTCCAGCCCGTTCAGCCATTTGTAGACTTTGATAGGGGATATATGATCATCCAGCGGCAAAATAACTGGAAGACTGTGTTATCAATTGTATGGATTAATACATGCTACAATCAAACCTTCTGACTTATGCACTTGTGGCTTCAGCATCCTTGGACTAAAAAATTGCTGTGAGAAATTACAAAAACTGGTAAGCCAGATGTCCAAAAAAAATTTTTCCGCAGTTCTACAGCAATTGCTGCAGTCTAAGTTTAAGTAAGAAAAACATAATAGTGAATAGAGAAAATGGAGCTGATACAGAATATGAATATATCTAAGCAGAACCTGGAGAGATTGCACTTAAATAGATTCTAAGTACACGCTAAAATGCTAGCCTGGGTGCCATTCCGAACTTAGTCCCGCCCACAAGGTTTGAGGTCGGGAA
>NW_015150495.1:403958-424489 GCF_000732505.1 Cyprinodon variegatus | reverse complement strand
CATCCATCCATCCATCCATCCATCCATCCATCCATCCATCCATCCATCCATCCATCCATCCATCCATCCATCCATCCATCATTTTCTGCTTAGTTGAGATTGGGTCACTCAGTGAAATAAATTAGAGAGAAACATATTACATTAAAACATTTTTAACAGAAAAAAGAATTTCATAGAGTTTAGAATCTGGCTGCCAGCATGGGGTTGTTGACTTGTTTCCCTCTAATTGCTTTCTGAGATTTATTCTGATACATAGAGAGCAATTTGACACTTTGGAACATGATCTGACAGCCTGGCAGCAACTACAGCCCTTGGGGTGAGGAAGTAGGCAGATGCAGCAAAGTGAATGGTGCAGTCACAATTTTGGAAGCAGTTCCAATGAAATCTGATTATGCATTGCACATGTTTATGGAGCACGAGCAGCAATCGTACTAGATTTAAGTCAATATTAAATTACAATCTTGAGAGAACAATTTTCATTAAAGTAAAAAAATATGAATGTGTTAAACTTCAATAATTTTCTGTACAGTAACTTGCAAAGATATTTTGTGTAAAACATCTTTTTTTCATAAAACAACTATAGTGAATTGTATGGTATTTTACAAAGGGATGCACAATTTGGGAATTATTTTACAAACCATTAGGGAAATATGGAGCATGTAATATTAACTTTTTTTTTTAAGACTCCCTTAATAACATAAAATAAAAGCATTTTTTGCCATTACTAATGCAGGTCTTTGGTGAATAGGCCTGTCGTGATAATCAATAAATCAATTAATCGCACGATAAATAAAAACTATCCACGTCATTTCATTTATCAGCTATATCGTCTCTGCCTGTGTTTTTCTCTTTCTTATGATGACGCTAGATGAAAAGGCTTAACCCCGGTGCGTTCCACTGACCCCTCCCCTTCCTCATTTTTGAGGAGGGAGGAAGAGTGGACTATCGCATCAGGTAGTCAGCGCGCATCATTTTGTACTTCTGCAGCTTTAGAACGCCATGAGGAGTTAGAGGAGTTAGCGAGGTAAAAAAAACAAAAAAACATCTTATGTTGGGTAGAAAAGCTCGAAATGGAACTGGTTTCAAAGTCGAGCGCAACAGCCGTAGTGTGGGAGGATTTCGGATTAAAATGAAATGACTGAGGCGAACCGCTAAACCTATGTGAGTCAGTATGTCGCATTTGTCATAAAACAGTAGCAACTAAGAGCAGCAATACAACCAACCTACACATGCACCTAAAGCACAACCACCCAGCAAAGTTTCTTCAGCTAGGGACAAAAAGTACAAGCGGTGGCCCACCTGCGTCTTCAAGTTCACGACAGTCCACCATCACTGAAGCAATTAATCGACAGGCAGCATACAAAAAGGACGGCGCAAAGTGGCGCACGCTCACAGAGAGCGTTGTTCATTGAATTGCTAAAGAGATGCTCCCATTTAATATTGTTGAAAAGCCAGCATTTCGAAAAATGTTGCAGACATTTGATAGACGGTATGAACTACCAAGGAAAACATACATATCACAAACGTGATACGTTGTACATACAACGTTTTTATTTCCACTGTTGTTTTATCTTGTGTTTAGTTTTTATTCAAGTGTATTTTCAGTTAACAGAGACTGAGAGTCCATTTGATTTTTATTTCTCGTTTTATTTTGTTAACCAGTTCCAGTGTTAAGTGTTCTGTTGAAAATAAAGTATGTTTATCTTTGGCAGGAAAATGCATGGATTATTATGTCATTTCCATTAAATCAGTGTAAAAAGGTCTTTAAAAAATATTATCGTTTATCGCAATAATTTTTGAGACAATTAATCTTTCAGCAAAATTTGTTATTGTGACAGGCCTATTGGTGAATGACTACCAGCTTTGAGATAAAAATGTCTGCTCATTCTCTACAAAGTAGCCCAAACACAGTCAGACTGGAAGAAAATGGCTTATGAACAATTTGCAAGTCCACACTCACAATCTGATTCAGGTCTGGAATTTCCACTGGCATAGTTTAACATACTGTAATGATCTGTGATGGACTACTGGTAGGTGCTGTTGCACTGTTACTGTCTCTTAAAGACATGGAGATGCTGGGGATTTGGGAGATTGCTGTTGGAGGAGCCGTATTCGTGCTCTGGTGTAAGACTTAAATAAACAACTTTTGTGGTGCGATATGATACAAGTCACAATACTTGGGTCATGATACGATTTTGTCACGAGATTTCAAAAAAGTAAAAAAAAAAATGATACACCAGCATATCACAATATTTCAATATCACTATATTGCAATAGATATTTTATCCAGCTATCAAATGAAATGTATAGATAAAAAGAAAATGCTGTATATGTTGATCAGAATCCATGTTGTTTGTGGTTTGAGTCAGTCCAGGTCTTCCACTGTGACTGCCACAACTACAGAAATGGTGCCGCTGCAAACAGCAAAAGGTCTCCGAGGCTTTTCTACCAGAGTGGCGGTGCAGAGATAGCCCATTTTCCCTCACTATTTTAGATAAGAATTTTTTTATTTTTTTTTTAAATCAACACTAGGAACTGAAGGATCGATATTATATGGGGCAGCCGGATATCAAGGTATATATGGCACACCCCTAGTCATATAACATATGTTTTTCAATTTGATGCACTTTATATATTGAACAGTGGCTGTAATGCTATCATGTTTATAAAATATGCAGTGTTTAACTGCCGTAAGACAGGGAACATTTCTTTAATGTAACCTAATTATACTGTTCTATTTGATTTATTTAAACATATAAAATATACTTTACTGATGGAATGACATCATCTCCAAATTCTACAACTGTCTCAAAGTGTCTAAATATTAATTAAATAAACTAACAGATCAGTTTTAATTAAATTAATTCAAATTCAAGCATCCAGTTTGCTTAGGTGCAGAAAGCGATTGAATAGCTTAATGTAATGCTTTATTTTAATTTTACTCTTTGGAACATGTATACATCATTGTGTGCAGTAGCATACATTAATGGTATACAACACTTCTGCAATCTGCAACACTTCTGAGGATTTTTTTTGACATGTCCAAAAGTTCAATAGTACCCTGGAATACTTCATCAAATTGTTTATGCTATAAAATGCAGGGTAAGGTTCATCTTACTTAGATATTCCGTCCTATCCTTTGAAGCGTAGAGATGATATGCAATAGTGTGACAGGGGTATTTACCTTGTCCTTCTGGAAGGTGAAGCAATGCCCAACTTTAAGCCTTTTGGAGCCTCTGGCAGGTTTTCTCTGTATTTTCTTGAATTTATCCCAATTCATTTTCCCACTTTCAACTATCTCTGATTAAAATGCATATTCTTGTAACATGATCCTGCCACCACCCTGGTTTTTTCTGGGTACCGTATTTTCACATTTTGCAGGGTAAAATATTGTATTTTGGTCATCTTTCACCAGAGAACCTTAATCTGCATTTTTCATTTTTGACAGCACCTCTGTTTTCTATTACAGTGAGTCGTTGGTAACCCTTCTCATCCAGCATTTCACATGCAATTTTCTTTTTGCAAGATCAGTGATAACAGAGATTTTCACAGCATGCAATGTCTGATGTTATGTGTTAGCTTTCTTCCACACATAACCTTTTATAAATTACTCGCCCGCCTGTCAATTTGAACAGGTGGGGTTTACTTCATAATTAGGCGACTGCTAAGGCAGCTTCAAGGTGTCAGAATAAAGGGGGCTGAATATCCTTATTTGCAAAAATACCCTCAAAAACTGTTTCTGTTTCTCCCTCTTCACCATTATGTTACTTTCTAATCGCTGATCTGATAAAATTCCAAGTTCATGTTTAATAAAAAAAGGTTGTCGGGACTTTTACAGAACTCTATAAAAGTTTTTGTTAATAGTGCTTCCTTTCTATGACATATACATCTACATCAAACCTATAGCTTGTGAGTGTCGCTACATTCTACAAAACATCTTGTTTTTCAAACCCAATAATAAATGTATTCTTTTGTGCAAGTATTTTAAGTCGTATTAAAATTCCACCGGTCGTCTTAACTCGAGCGGACAGCCCCCCCGCGGCTTGCCTCTCATCCGCTGCAAATCTGCAAATCGCTATGGATGTCATGTCTATCACCTCCTCACCTCCTTCTCTCCCTCCTCTCATTCTTGCGAAGCACTGGCATGGTCCAATTAACATCCCAGCGATGCATCGTGAAGGGTGAGCCGGCCCGGCAGGCGTGCAGCACACTAATGTTTTATCAGTGCCACGCATCAGGGTTTCTCTTTGCACTGCGACACCGACAACTACCTGACACCACTCGCCTTTTCCACCCTGTCAAGACCCTGCACAGCTTCTAAAATAGACTCTACAAAGTAATATATACAAGGAAATGTAAATTAAAATGCCTCCCTGGTGCTGTTGTAGCTTCACATTACAGTGGAGAACCAGTGAAAACATTTTTTGCATCGCAGATTTATTCAGAGTCCTGTCATTTTAATTTCAGTCCCATATTGTCTATCAGCATCCTTTCTCTACATTCTGCTGAGCTCTCCCCCAACTTACTACTGAATATCTGCCACCGTTTTCTGTGTGATTTGCTGACTACAATGTGCAGATGAAATGCCTTAAGCTTAAAATGTTAATCTAGTGGGGGGTAAGTGTGATACGAGAAGCACCCAGGTGAATAAAACACAGCTCCTCCTGAAAAAGGTGACACACCCAGAATGAGACTTAAAGACGCTACCCATCACCTCCATGCTTTAAAGCAGAGAACAAAAATGAAGTACTTTGAGGCAGCCCCCAGGAAACCAGACACAAACGCACAACGATTACATAATGACGGTTGAACCTCTACAGCTATTTAAAAAAAGTCAAAGTCTCTGAGCAAACACTCACGAATGGGAGAAGGAAATCCAAGCCCTCTAATAGAGCATTAACTATTCATGCAGCATATTGGCAATCAAATGGCTCTGTTTTCATATTCTGCACAGTCATTCTTCCACAAAAAAAAACTGTAAAAATATGCAGATGGAAAAACCTAATATCCCTCAAACTGTGGACCATTTTTTTCACAGGTTTATAATATTGAAAGCTATTAAATTGGTTTACTATTTGCATTTTATAAAATCTTATTTGCTTTGACCTAAATGCAGAAGTGCAATGGGGTTCTGTCGCTTAAGCACAAATCCCACAATTTAAGCATTTAACAAAGCACCTCTAGCTGAGGCTGGAGCTTTTTCAGGCTCTGAGTCTGATTTCTGTAAAGAATGAGGGAGCTTGAACTTTTTCATTATGTAGTGGTATTTAAACTTTTTTAAGAGTACCACTTCAGCAAGTTATAAGTTTTCCCCTGTACAGTATAAGGCAAGACTTCATCCTTTTTTCAAATAGTTTAGGATAAATAGGACTAAACAATAAAACTTAAAGATACTTCACATTAGGGCTGCAACTTACTTTGCACATGGAATAACCTGTCTTTTTTTTTCTTTTTTTCCCATTAATCAATTAATAATTGGATAGCCAAAGGTTCCTTAAAGAAGTTTTTTTTTTTTTTTTTTCAAAATTAAACAAGGTAAAACTAAAACTTTTTTGACTTGAAGATTTCTGGGTAGAGCATATTGACAGGCAAAAATGATAGAATTTTGATATAATTACTGCTCTAAGTGGGTTTCCCTAACAGCTAAAAGCATATTTTACAGTCTCTATATTCTAGTTAATGATAAATATATTACTAAATTAGTTGACGATTATTTTAATAATCCATTATTCACAATTATTCCGATTAATTGTTTCAGCCCTACTTCACATATATACATTTTTAAAATCTATTTTCTAAAGACAATAGAGGAAAGCTTCATATTTATTTCAGTTTAACCTGCTAAAATTTCACACTGTTGTATCACACCAGGTGAAAAAGATTCAGAGCTTTTTGAGGCCTTCAGGAAGGAGATTGTACCAGCTGATGAGTCTGCTAAGGGGTTTTAAATAAATTAAAAAATCTACATTTCCAGCAAATAGTCTGTAAGTGTGTTAAACAACTAAACACGTGTAGGGAAACTACTACTATGGTAGACTGTGTCTCTTTCACCAGTGATGGCAGGTAACTAATCATATTACACCTTTTCTACCGGAGGCCTCTTCATGCATAATTGGTAAATGGATTTATTTATATGAGGCTTTTCAAGTTCCTTACAATAAAGCTATATGCAGCCAATCAAACTCAGTAACATTCACACCTTCATATGCAGTTAACAGATCAGTGGGCTACTTGGGGTTAAATGCCTTGCCATTTGCCCTGATAGGTGGCAAAGGGAAGCCTAAATTGACCACACAACTTTTAGATTGTAGAATGCCTACGGAATTGTAAAATTAACCCAAATACAAGTTGTTTCACTCCATCAATCAGACCCTTAACAATTGATATACTATATACTTTAGATGCTAAAAGATATGAAATAAAAAAAAACTTTTTGCCATATTTGACTGTTTAAAACTTAAATTGAAGATGAGTCTTTGCACAGACAAGAGTTTTAGCATGTAACAATAAAAATGTCCCTAGAAAGCTAGCTTACACTGTCGGAAGCTGTATAATTGAAAGTTTAAAAGTTTGAGTATTCATGTAGCATATTGGTGAAAGGTAAAAGAAACCGACCTCAGCAGTCATGAGATTCTGTTTTCACAACATTACGCGTTTTACACCAAAGTGTTATAGAATTCTACAAATACCTAAGAAGTCTAAGTTTAAAAATCTAGCACATAATTAAGAATAAAACATATCAAAAAAATTATTTTATGGTTTCTTTAAAGTCACTGCAAAAGAGCCTATTCATTTATTGTGTGCTCCTGAGATGAAAAGCATAACGCAATAATGCAGCAGTCCACTGTAGATGGTTGGCCGCAATCAAACTTCCTTTTACAGTGCTGAGAGCTCTTAAAGGAAATGCTTTGTTGGTCATTCGTCACTGCCAGAGAGTAGGAGATGGATCATTCTAATGTTACTCTCACCAATACCGAAGAAAACCATAGTGCTATAATGTCAGAATGATGCATACCACTTTGTATCGTACTGTAGGAAGAAATAAAAACAAAAAAGTGGAAACTTTAAATGAACATTCAAATGAGAAACGAGAAAAAACTCATAATTTCAATAATTACTTTCTGAACATATTGGTAGAGCACATCACTGAGTTGTTCATGCTGTCAGGCTTTTATTCCACCTGAAATCTGTCTCCTTTTAGAGTTGATACTTTTTAAGCAGCTTGGAATCTGCAAAAATGCCAAATCTGTCTTGTTATCGTCTAATTAGCAAAACTGCTCGCTACAGGATTAGTTTTCTATTATATATAATAAATGTCTATAAATCCAATGATTTTAAGAAAGAAGGCTTTACCAAGAACTTCCCCCATAATTGCAAACCTAATTAACACTGGATTGGAAAAAGCTCCTGATTTTTATTTATTTATATTTTTTATAAAGGATATGTTCTGAAGCATGTGTAAAAAAATAGAAAAATAAAAATAATCTCTAATATTACAATTGTGCATTCCAACGAGAAGTGTCTTCTGCAAGCTTCCATACTGTTTTGACTGACTTGACCCTGTAAAGTGCCCTGAGATGACTTGTCTTATAACTTGGTGGCATATAAATAGCGATTTGATTTTGCATTTACCTGATTATTCTAAGGGAGCAGTGAACTTAAAGCACCCAGAGAGCAAATTTAAAGCCTGAAGACTGTTGTAATTTTTGTCAAACATTCAGAGAAAGCTTTTCTCCAAACCATGTGACAAACTATTCCCTTGAATACCTGGAATACCTGAGCGCCACAAATACATGAAACATAATCTAATTATATTCATCACTATGGATGTTATGAAAAATATTAACTGACATAAACCTTCAAAAACATTGACATTTTTTTAAGTTCTAGTAAATGGAAATAGGGATATCTGCTCTTATTCAAAAAGATTTAATTAAAAGGCAATGGAAGTCACATTAAAGCAGGTACTATCAACAAAAAAAAAACTAAATCACAGATAGAGTCAAAATAATGGAGTGGAAAATGAAATAGCTCACTGACCGATAATTTTCATTGACATCAAGGGGTAAATCAAAACAAAACCCATTAAGGGGTAATATTGTTTTCACTAGGTGGTGCTCTGTTTTCCCTGCTGTGCGCTGTTCTCATTCCTACCTGTTTTCTCTTCAACTAATTCCAAATGAATGGCTGGGTCCGCTGCCAAGAATCTCAAATGCAGTGTTTTGTGCACGTTTGATGCTCAATGTGAGCACTCAGGTTTGTATGAGCCCAGCACACCTCCCAGTTGGTGTAAGCATGTCTGTGTAATGTAACACCAAGATTCTATGCATCATTTATATCTGCAAGCAGCACAACGTCGTAGCACGGCTGCATTCGGAGCAGGGGATTATTTTACCTTGTCATATTCTGGATTTAAAGAAAAGATGGCAACACTGACAGGGCTCATCAACACTTACCACTTCAAAGCGATAATTCTGTTTGGAATAAACCCCCATTGTAGAAACCCTGAGTGGCAGGGTGAGCCAGCCAGTGACCACTTTTTGTTTGCCATGAAGGGATGAGAATGTTGGGAGGAAAAGGCGTGATTCATCTTTTAAAAAGCCCTGGGGCTGTGCTGTTGTTAAAGTAATCCACTATTCTCCCTGCTGTCTAGTCTGCGAGTGATGTGACTGAAACTATATTGGCCTCAGTGTAGCCACCTGCAGTGAGCCATTTCTACTGTGGACCATGAAGCCAGGATGCACTTTGTGTGTTTAAGGTTGTTTGAACTGAGTGTAAAGAAAGCTTTATTTACTGCTTTCTAATTCAGAATATGCGATTACAGTCAGAGGTAAAAGAAAGCGACTTCAGCAGTCATGAGTTCTGTTTTCACAACATTACGCGTCTTACACCAAAGTGTAATAGAATTCTAAAAATACTTAAGAAAGGATTTAATTGCTTTGAAGCAGAACCAAATGATGACATTTTTATTTACAAAAATCTGCCCAATATTCCATACAGATCCCTATTTCATGCCTGTGTCAAATAGAGATCCAGAAACCAAAATGTAATTCTTGAAAATATAAGATTTCTGATTAAAAACATTTAAAAAAGAATTTAGAGAGCAGACAAAAAGAAAAACATCCGTATAATGCAACTGAAGTGAGGCTGTTCTGCTATTCTATATGTTGATAATAATCTTGCTAGTGGACATGGTAAATTATAACTGATAAACCTATTTTTTTCAGAATTTACAATTTATTATCAATAAACTAGTAAATGCATATAAATAAAAAAAATATGGCTGCATAATATTAAAAAAAATGTGTAACTGTGATAACACTTCTGAAATATAATACGTCAGTAAATCATGGTTATTTCCTTACGGTTTCATCTTTCCCACTCTCAGTTGTTTTAGCAGGCATACGCAGTTGTAGTTGAAAGTTGACATGCCCTCCCATTAAAGACGATGATAAATTTACACAAACTTCACTACACTAGATTCAAATAATACAAAAAACACCAGGAGAAGACAGCTGTCACAGAGAAACGAAAGGTGGAGCCCTAAACTCCACAAGAAGTGACCATGTTGAGTCATGAGTAGAGGATAGAGTATCGAAAAATTTAACTCAAGTAAGAGAAGCAGAATTTTGAAATATTTTTACCTAAGTAAGAGTAAAAAGTAGAGATAAAATGCTTCTGAAGTACTAAAAAAAAACAATTTTAACATCTGAATAATATACAAAAGTTATGTACGAAAACTGACAAAAATATATAGTTATTTGCAAATTTTTGTGTTTTAAGGAGTAAAATGTAAAATATACTAAACATAACATTAAAACTAAAGCAAAAATCAGGCAAGAGAAACCCTTTTCTCAATATTTTTTCATCTTAAACTGTTTAAAATCAATACTTAACAGCAGTTAATGTAAATATCATGTACTGCAAAGATCATTTGGTGATCTGCAATTTACATATATGAAATAATTTATATGGCCTGATTAGTTGATTGATCCCCATTCTCAGTAAAAGCAACTTTAAATATTCTGTAAACATTTACATCATGGTTCATGAGGGGTTGCAGTTAGATGTGAAAATCAGGATTCCATGCTCCATTCTAGTTCAACCTAAAGGTCGTCAATAAGGTTGAGGTTGTCAGGACTGAGTTCTTGTCAACCTGAGTTTTAACATTGTTTTTGTCTGTGCCTCTTGGCAGGAAGTCATCCTGCAAACTGGATTTTTTTCTGACCTTCTCTCCCTGGAAGGATCAACAGAGCTTCAAGCTGAGCTGGGGTTACAAACAGGAGGTTTGGACCCACTTACCCCAAGAGATCGTTTGAGCTTCACACTGAGGAAGTGATTCATCTCCACTACGACCAGTTCAAGTACCGCAGGAAATCTGAATGGCAGTCAGCTTCTACGTTCACCTACAAACAACCGCATTCTGGGTAAACCCTGTTCCGCCCCCTACACCAAATCCGACAAACACTGGAACAACAGCATACAGACTGGAGTCGAAGATTCGACAACTTCCCTGGAAACGTGAGTCAGCAACCAGATCCTCTTCAAGTTCCCGAATCAAATTTCCCACTGAGCCTGAACTAATCTCTGTGTCTTCCCCTCACTTTTCAGTTCCGGCTGAGCAGTGTTCAGAGCAACACTTATCTCTGCATTATCTCTTCAATAAAACCTGTTCAACCTTTCTCCTGGTCTCCCTGTTTGCTCTTCAGCATTTGGGTCTGAACTTTTGTAAAATCATGACAGAGGTCAAGACTTTGTGCAGACCTGTCAAGTTTATGTACAATGACTTTTATCCACTTGCAGCCATTAGAGAGAATGGCAACACAAATAACAAATCTCATGTACAAATAAGTAAGTTCATTTCAATATAAATTATATATGTGTGTGATTCTGGAACATTGTTGGCCAAAAGAGAATCTTTTTGTCCAATTAAGTTTGCCACATAAGGTGGGGTTGCCAGAAATGTTTCTGAAGTAAGCATAGTGATACTTAGTGATATTACTCAAAGTAAAAGGTTCAATAAAAGTACTCTTGTAAGTAAATTTTATTTAGAAGTTAACTCAAGCAAAATTACTTTATTACTATGCACCTCTGCTCATGAAGAACAAGCTAGTGTGCAACAATGAAACTTAAGTCTTAACTTAAATCTAACTTTCCTCAACATAACACCTAAAAAGCAGAAAAATGTAGCACAGTGCCTTGTAGTTTGAGTTAGCCTAATTCATAAGGAAAGTCTGTCTGGTGGTGTACTGTATGTGTTTGACTTTGGTGCTACATTCACGCAGCAGCCTAAAGTGACCCAAACCCAATTGCTTATGCACATATGCAACCTGCATCTTACCTTTTAATGAACAAGACAGATGCAATTTTTTTCAAGCGCGACCCAGTCCACTTGGCTATGCGGTCCTGAATCTGATACTTATCTGATCTTTTCAAATGCAACCTGTGTGTGAACGGACAGGTCGCATTCATCCGATCTGTACCCCATTATACTCGACAAGTGTGCCTATTCTGAGTCTTGCTACGCAGATGCATTGGCTGAGGTTGGGAAAGATTGCAAAATGTGCTCCAGCACCGCCATCCATGTTAACTTCCATAAACACAGAGCATGCTTGCTTGTGACGTTATTGCATCCTATACTGCTCATGCGGAACACTTCAGTTGTATGAATGCAGTTCACACAGGAGATCACAAACAAGTAACATATATTTGGAAATGTGAACAACCACACAAAAGAATTGGATTGAGCATTAATGCCTCCAGGCCTTTGCCAAACTTGATGGCTTGCTGAAGAGGTCATTTAGTCATTTGAATTAGCTGTGCTGGAGCAGGGAGGCATCTTAAATTTGCAGGACAGTAGGGCCCAATCCCAAACCAACCCCTGAACACGCTTTCCTGCAGAGGGTCTGCCCCATTAAAGGCTGTCCAAAACCACGTAGTGGGTAGTGCAAGTGAACCGTTAAGCCCTTATAATGATAATATAATATAATACTGAGCATTCATCAGTGCAGGCTCACTGAAATTTGGCAGCGGGTCTAACGGTGACCTAATAGCGGAGTAAACATATGCATTTAAATGTAAGTTCCACTGGTTTGCTGACTTTTCATCACACTGACCAAAAAAATCGCAAGTTAGGATGTTGCATGTCAAATCTGTTGGAGGGAAGAAGAGGCCATCCCATTTTCGTTTATACATCCCACCTTCGATCAAAGTGCTTTCCACTGCTATGAGTGAGACTTCATTGGGCGTGACCCTTGATAGTTAAGTGTAGGGCTGGGTATTTTGGCCAAAGTCCTGAATTGTTTTGATTTTGATTTATCCAGTTCTAAATTGATTAAGTTTAATTCGGTTCAATTGGATCTGCTTTTAAAATAATGAAAGTGGTTAAACTGTGTTTCAGAATACTCATGTATTTTATGTTTTCTTGTCAATAAACACAATGTGCCAACTTGTAAATCAGACACTTTAAACTTGAGATGTAACCAAAACTGTCTCAAAAGTGCAAACTTGTCGTAAAAAGTGAAACATTATCTCCACTGCACCAACCATATTTGCAGTGTTGTCTGTAAAAACTACAGGGCATTTGCTGGTCAGCCCCCATTTGTTTGTAGCACATGTGACGTGAGGCTCCACTCATTTTCAATGTAGTGAGAAGTCACCGTCATGTAGGACTGCGTTGACCGTGACGTCCATGTGCAACAAGTTGTGCCAACGTTCTCGGCTAAATGCATTTTCATTTGCATGTCCTCTTTCACTCGTGTGTACACCATGGGGATAACCTTTTCAGTCAGGTGTTTACACTGCACCATAGCATAGTGTAGTTCGAGCACATGAACAAGCCTTCATTTTCCACTACAGAGTAGACGCGTAAATCTTTGCACACAAAAATGGCAATGGCCTCTGTTATCTTAACTGCACATGGAGAATCTGCTGGTAATGCTACTAAATCCCTTTTTTTTTTTGTTTAGCTCCGGAAGGTTTGTTGTCAGATGTTAGCATAGCGTGATATCTTGTCAAGTGATTTCTGAATTTTTTTGTGTTTCTACAATAACTGACCTCCGCTTGACAGATCTTGCAAACCCCTTTTGTTTTATCCAGCACATTATCTTTAGTTGTTTTAAATCCAAATGGTTCCAGACATCAGACTTCAGTTGGGTTGGCATGCTGAGCGGTGTGTTATTTTGTAGGCATTTGCACACACCTGCTCATTTGAACGTGAAAGCCAAATACATCACCGGATAACTAATCGATCTCATTCCCTACACATTGATTTTGTAAAAATTTAAAGGAATGATTAAATTAATAGTTTTCTTACTCAGCCCTAGTTAAGGGTTAGTGCTTAGGGGGCGGTTGGGATTGGCCTAGAACTGGAGGACCGGGGTTAGGGGAACCCTGCTCTCTGTAGCCAAGCCGGACATTTTCAAAGAATTTTAACTTCTGATTTGAGCTCTTTTGGTTTTTCATTTTCTTTTATTTCTACTCAAATGTATGTTGCATCCTAAGTGTTTTTAGTATGCTGGGCCATGAACACATTGATACAAACAAGCTACCTTCTCCAGGCTCCATATAAAAATTCTAGGACCAGCAGTTGTAACCTTACCAGGTTATGGTTCCACGGTTCATTTCAGGGTCCTGGATTTGGTTCACAGTGACATCATTGGGTACAAAAGATTGGCTCTGGCATAGCTAAAAGACTCACAATGGTTTGGTGTGAAAGCAGCCTACTCTTTGATTACCACAGTATATGGAGGAAGTACTGAGATAAGTGCCACACTGGTTCAGGAGCACCATCGATTCTCTCACTTTTGCAAACATGTATTTGAATTGTTATACATCTTTGACCTGAAACAGGCCCAGAACTTTATTTCTTCTACTGTTTTAAAACTCTTCTCACTGCTTCTCTGGTGCCTAAGACCTAACTTCTTTATTATATGTTGTAAATAAAACCTCCAAATGATTTTATTTTTATCGGGGATAAATATTTCCAGAAATGTCCTTTCACCTCTCATGCGCAGCCAACTGACACCTAAAAGCAATACTGCTATTAAAATTGAGGTTTAGACAGCAAAAACACTACAATGACACATTTTTGTAAAAAGGTTTGTGTACAGCACCAGTAGAACTCTGACCTATATCTTTATAGTAATTGAAATGTCTCAATTACAAGTAATTTTTCAGTGTAGCTAATGTTTGCCCAAAAATCACTGTTCCTTAAATGTTTTTTTTAGCAATGTTGTGATTTGCTTCAAACAGAAAAATTCCTATTTGGGTTATCTCAGCATCTACATAACATTAAAATCATGCAAACTGGTAACACTCAGGTCTGTATTTAGAAGAAAATCATCACACTCGGCTACTGTCTTTAGAGGCACTGATGATAGCCAAACTGACCCTGAGATTCTTTCAGACAGAAGGCCATACAAACATGCACTATATAAACAAACTGTTTCAGTGGGATCAGTTTTTCATTTCACAACATCTGCAGTTAATCTTGTATTACTACTGGGCAGGTGACGGCCTGTGCATGTCAACAGGTGCTCAATCATTTTTTATAGGTGGTCAGTGATGTTTAGAGCAACTAGTAATCTCTGCTTCCTCATGGTAAATGATTGCTGTGTATGAATATTACTAACTTATTTTTGTTAGTATTTCCAGCAAGCAGTTTTCTTTAAAAGGCTAAAGCATCCTACAATCAACTGAAAGGATTATCCATATCATTGGAATGGCAAATATCAGTTCCGTCAATCAATTTTGAAGTAATTTCTAGCCCCATGTAAATGCATTGTTAAATATAACTCGTTTTTCAATTTCTTTTGGATTGCGTTCAGGTGTTTCTTATCCTCAAATACATTTTATTTTGAAAGAATTTTAACCTGATTAAAACACAAAATCGTTTATACATATTTTTTTTATTGTGCTTTAAAGCTTACCATAAAAAAAGAAAGAAATGTTTTATATTTACTGTATTTTTTTTTCTCAAGCTTTGAACCAAGCAGCTTATAAGAATGTTTGGCTTTTCTGTTGATTTTTCCTAACCACCAAAGGGGGAAGTCAAAGTTGGAAATGAAAGGTGAATGGGGCTAATGTGAATGAAAGGGGCTAATTTCATTTAGCACAAGAACATGTTCGCAGTACGCTCGACACAGGACAAATGTCCCGAATTCAGACATTTTGACATATTTTGTTGCATTGAAGCAGCCGAGCAAATGAAGAGACTGGGCTCGATTCCTGCAGAGCTGAAATAAAGAGCAGACGAAGCCCCATCTTTCAGTAGAAGCTCTTACTGCAGCGAGCCAACAAGCTAACGGGAGCTAAAATTCTTCTTGTCTCTACTCCACGGGCTACATGTAGACCTCCCCATGCAAGTTTGGGGGGAGACAGCTCAGTAGATATTAGCAGCTAACAGTAAAGCCCGGTGCGGCTTATGTGTGTAAGTTTAAAGTTTTTTTTTTTTTTAATATAGTGGCCGCGGCTTATAATGAGGTGTTTTCTATAGTCCAGAAAATATGGGAGTCTAGCAAATCCTATGTTTACTTGTGTTGCTAATGTCAAAGTCAATTTTTTTAGCTGAAGTAATTTTCCTTTCTTCTCAAATACTTAAGGTTACAAAATTACACTTTTATAAATTACCGCCATTAAACAAATGCAATAACTGCTAAAGAGTATTTTACATCCTTCGGCAACTGTTCTTAACCTAACTTAAATTAGTTTTATGATCTTAAAAGAAGACCTGTAGAAAGGCTTATATTTCCATTGCACTATAGATCAACCAGATACTTTTAATTCCCTTTAGGTGTGAATGTCGAACTGTGGATATTGTTGATGCCTTGTGACAGATTTGTCCAGGGTGCAGTCCCCCTCTTCTACATTGATTGGTGGAGAGAAACATCTGCAAACGTCCAAGCTTTAAGGAAGTACAACAGAAGGATGCATGATTTACTTTGCTAAGGTCAATCAATATTGGTCTTTGCCACTAAAAATAATCTAAATAACACAAACTAAATAGTGTTCATAAAATACTGTCAGTCTTAAATCTAAAAACATATATTTGTCCATCTGGTGGGATTTATTCTGCATATGTTGGTATTCCAGAATGTTGCACATGCCAGATTAAACCGGGCATCTGACCAGTACATTTCAAACTGCTTCACTAGCTGTTTGATCTCCTTCAGAATTAAGGCAGTTTTCCCATTCCATTTTCACACGGTCCATCAAAGTGTTGATGGTAAGAGAAGCTCTGAAACTCCCCACAAGATGGTTTCCAGTTTAAGCTAGCTGAGGCTGTTTATTCATTTGCTACAGATCTATGCTCTGGATTTGGGCAAGATTTTGAAAGAAACAACCAAAAAAATTAGTAGATGACAAAAACATTTGGAAGATTAGGGATTATTTAAATTTGGGATCTTCTGAGGCTGTTTTCTTAATTCCAAGCACATATTTTATGCAACAAACAGCAACTTATTATGTTAAAAGTAAGTGTGTTTAATGGACAAACCTACATTTTATGATGATCAGTTTGGAATTATAGTATAAAACTTCCTGCTTTGGGTTTGAGTGAGGAATATTAAACTGCTATATCTCACAAAGCATAGACGACCATCAAAATTTGAGTAGAATATTTGAAATCTGCAAATCTACAAAAACATGGCTGTCCAAACTTAGCATACAGGCAGCCAGCAGCTCTAAAGGGACAATGGAGAAGATGCAGAGATCCACATATCAGTTAGAAGAAATTCATGTTTTTGTACAGCTTCCTTTTGTGTTTGAGAATGAAAAAATTCAAACCTTTCTTAAAAGAAAACAATAAAAAAAAAAACTCCAATAGCAGCTTCTTGAAGTTGCATTATGGGAAAACCTGCTCTAGTTGTAAAGTTGAAGTTTTTTCTCCATTAACTTTGTGTGGAAGAAAGCTTATTCTGCAAATCACCTTCAGCAAACAATCCTTATGCTAAACAAGGTGGTGGCAGCATTATGCTGTGGGGACTGTTGTAGATAGATTAAAATGCTTAATATTTGTTGTTGAGATGCATGGGAATGTACCCAACATGTTTTTGTTTAAAAAAAAAGTATAATTTATCTTCCATTTTTGTTGGTCTATCACATAAAATCAAAATAAGATTCAATGGACCATTGCTTATTTTCCATTACAACCAGCTAATCCCCTAAAGATGTCAATTTACCATCCCCTCATGGATAAGTATAATAAGTGTAATCTTCAGAAACAAAGGGCTTTAAATGTGTCTCTAGGACACAATAAGGGAAATTAAAAAAGGAAAAATAAATAAATAAAAACACCCTAACCCTTCACCAGTTGTTTTTCTTCTGGTCTCCAGATGGAGAGGGAGCCTCATACAAATGTATATTTTGTCAGCTATATTAAGTCAGTTATCAAGACAATCTTTTTAACAAGCAGATCATGCATAATGTTTCCTTCGCTCACTACATCTGAAACAAGATGACAAGTGAGCACCTTTTAAAGGATGTCAAACAATTGGCAGCCATATGGCTCTCCCTATGCTCCTTGAAATCCGTCAATACCACATTGAGGAAGACACTTGCATCTTTTCACTCACACATAGAAATTCGCAGAAATTCAGATGAAACAAGGCATGCATTCTTTCATTTTTCTCCCTCTAGAGAGAACTGGACAGACTGTAACTGGATAGACTTCAATAGAAGCCGCAGATCCTAAGAGTGGACTTCTGTTTCCTGCAGTGCGCGTAAATCCCAGTCTGGCCACACATTAGGGGTGGTGTTGATGGGAGGTGATCGGGCATCCTAAGACGTCCACACTGTTATTCACCCTGTCAATCATTAATAACTCCACTGAGGCGTTGAGTGCACT
The DNA here is from genome assembly GCF_000732505.1 of Cyprinodon variegatus. Lineage (NCBI taxonomy): Eukaryota > Metazoa > Chordata > Actinopteri > Cyprinodontiformes > Cyprinodontidae > Cyprinodon > Cyprinodon variegatus. Next base: position 406,644 of record NW_015150495.1, on the reverse strand, counting down.
CATTACAGATAGAAAAGGGAAAAGAAGAGAAGAAACACACCGGTGCGCACTGTTTTCCCCAGTCCATGTCGTTCTCATTGGCTCGGTCAAAACTCGGCACGCACACACGCACTGCACTTCATTTCATCTTGCCCGATGCAATCTAAGTGGCCAATTTGCGGCAAGCACACGCCCGTCTAAGCCGTGCGCACGGGCACAAATATCAACTTCCCATCGCTCCTCAAAACGCAGGAAAAAAACTTATTCATCTCCTTACCTGTATAGCGCGCAACGCGCGCGACAGCTTCAGAACACAGAAAACGATTCAACACTTTGAGTTGTTTTTTTTTTCTTCTTCTTTTCCTTATTTATCCGACCTCCTCTAATTTCCTGGCTCTGTCAGCCCGCAGCCATCCTAACCGGGGCAAAGCTTCTCTGCGTGGCTTGCGGAGAGCCCACTCTCTGCTCTCCTCTTCCCTCCTATCCGCGTGCATGCGCGCGCGTCTGTGTGAGCGCAGGAGAGAGTGCATGGGCGCAGGCACCAACTCTGCGCACGTTCTCCAATAGAGCGCGGATACTGCGGCGGCTCAGGCCGACAGACGGCGCCCCATTGGTCGGTTTGCAGCTCAATCCGCAGCTGCAACGCTGAAGTCCTCCTCCCCTTGCTCTCCTACCTCCCTTTCTCTCCATTATCTCCCTCTCGTCCTCAGCTCCTGTCTTTCTCTGTTAACACGTGATTATATAAGATAGTGATCAGGAAGTGATACCTTAACTCCCCCCCAAGCCTCCCGTCCCCGGCCCCGCTCATTCCTGTTTTCTCACACACTCGTGTTTAGACACACACACACCCATCTTCCAAGGGTGTCCCAACTGAATACAGATCATTACAAACTCGAACAGAAAGATGGATGTGCTTTGAGGAAGCAAAAAATGGGTGGGTTTACACCTCACTGGTTATAAAGTTTTTATTAGATCTGGTTCTCTTATAAGGATCAATTTATTGAGTCCATTAGGAAAAAAATCCATAACTATAATTTAGAACAACTAATTTTATTTAACCCAATGATTAAGAAATAATATAAAAGTAATGGATTTTCTAAGAAAGAAACAAGTAAGGACTCCTTCCCCTCTTATGTTAGGTATTGCTTAAACTACAGTGAGGTGCATATTGCCATCTACAATTTCATGTTTGATGAGTTTTCTTAATGTACAGCCTGTTTCTGAAGCCTCAGTTCTGCTAAGGACCATCTATTTCGACGTTTCTCACCAACTCCTCTAGAGCTGTACCATTTTTTTAAGTAACTGTCCTGTTGCAGGATCCAGTTTTGGCAAATACCTTTGAAACCCTGTGAAATCTTATTTCCCCACCCAAGTGATTGATATGTCACCTGTGCTTGGTGATTTTACTCGTGCAATGAATAATATAAGTTCAAATCTTTAAAAACATCTAACTAATTTTGCACCAACATTGGTCAATATGGTAAAATTGTTAATATTGTACTTTATTTGGTTTCTCTGTTTTCAAAATATTCCCCCCTAAGACATGCCAAGTAGTTTTTTTTTTTTTTTTTTTTTTTTTTTCATTTTTCTAATGTTGTGTAGAAATGGCAAACTGCATACAAATTCTTATTCATTTCAGTTGAAAAATACTTAATTTTATTTATTAATCCCAAAGGGAATAAAATGTTACCGTAACTCATATATATATATATTTATTTTCTTCCATCAAGTTGTTGTAGGTGTTGATAGCTGTAGGCAGGAAGGATCTTCTGTATCCATCTGTCTTGCACCGGATCTGGAGAAGGCTCTGACTGAAGACACTTTGTTGTTTTAAAATCTCCTGAGGAGGATGCTCACTGTTTTCCGTAACATTCTTAACTTTATGAAGAATTCTCCTTTGTAAAATGATCTCCAGGGGTTCTAGAGGACTACCTCGAAAAGAGCCAGCCTTTATCAGCTTGTTGAGCATTGCAGTCATTTGCTCTGATGCTGGGGAGAACACACAATCCACACGTGACTTATAGAAGATATGTAGCAGCTTTTTGCAAAAGCTGCAGGATCTATGCTTTCTTAAGAATGACAGTTTGCTCTGTCCGTTTTTGTAGATGGCTTCACAGTTATGTCTCCAGTCTAGTTTTCTATCCAGGTAAATACCAAGGTATTTATACTCCTCAACCACCTCAACTTCTTCTCCACTGATTTTAACAGGTCTCAACTTGTTCCTGTTTCTTCTGAAATCTACAAACATCTCCCTTGTTTAGTTAACTTTTATGATCAGATGATTATTTCCACACCATGCCACAGAACAGTTCACCAGCTCTCTGTACTCAGCTTCTTGTCCATCTTTGATGAAAACAATGACTGCACAGTCATCCAAGTATTTCTTAAGATGACAAGACTCTGTCTGGTACCAGATGTCAGACCTGTACAGAGTAAAAATGAATGGTGAGAGTAGTGTCCCCTGTGGTGCTCCTGTGCTGCTAACTACTTGATTAGACAGGTGACCCTTCAGTCTAACACACTATGGTCTGTTTGTCAGGCAGTATTTGATCCAGGCCATTGGTGATGCCTCCACCTGAGTCTTCTGAGGTTTCTCACAAAATAAATCATGAATTGTGTTAAATACACTGGACAAATCAAAGTACATGGTCCTCACAATGGTGTCTGCTTTGTCTAAATGGCAGTGGGTTCTTTAAAGCACCTGTAT
>NW_015150495.1:392123-403538 GCF_000732505.1 Cyprinodon variegatus | reverse complement strand
TGAACAATGTATTCAGTTCATTGGTACAGTCCAGACTTCCATCAGTCTGATCATTCTTCTGCTTGAAGCATGTGTCTTCCTAATCCCTAATGATACATCTCTGACATTGTTCTGCTTTCCAGTCTGTTCCTGTATGCCTCCTTTCTCTTATCTAGGCCTTAAGTTCCATCTGTATACTCCTCCTCAATTCCCCGTCTTCATTCTTAAAGGCTTGCTTTTCCTTGTTGAGCAATTGCTTCAGATCACTTGTGATCCTTTGTTTATTATTTGAGAAGCATTTTACTGTTCTACTTGAGATAGTGTTATCTATACAAAAGTTTATGTATTCGGTCAAACATCTTCTTCACAGTATGCGGCTGACAGATTGCAATCCCAATCTGTAGCCTCAAACAGCCTACCAGGGCTTCTTCAGCTTCATATGACCATTTTCTTCAGGTACTTTTTAATGCAGGTTGTTTCCTATAACGTAGAATATTCTGTGAGCAGAGAAAAACAAAATTATGATCCAATTTCTCAAGAGGAACCCTTACTTCAGAGATATATGAGTCTTTTTGTATGATTTTTTTTTGTTTTGTTTTTTTCTGGTACAGCATCTTATATACCAGGGGTAACCAATCAAAAATCAGCAGGGTCCAAATAAAGAAAATCCTCAACCAGTAAAGGTCCATAGACATTTTTAATGATATTTTACTTTAAACAGTATTTAACACTGAAATAAAATGAGGTGTTTATGCATTCATGTTGTACTCTGAAATTTTAAATACTAAAATAATATATATATATATATATATAAATAGAACGTTTTTCCATTTTAAAATTCAAATTGTTTTTTGAAGTAGAGAACAAAAATCTTTCAGTTTGGTATATAGACAATTTCCTGATTCACATATTTTTTAAAACACCTGAACTGACTGTTTTTGTTGTTTTTTTGAACCTTTTTCTTATTGAGAGCAGTGGGCTTTATGCTGCCCTGCAAGGCTTTAAACCTGGGTTTGAATGGAGACAAAGCCATTCTCAAGCACATATCAAAGTGCTCATTCAAGAGCCTGGATCCATATTTATTTTTGATTCTGTTCATGGTGGAGAATCCTGCTTCACAGCAGCAGGTTGAGCCAAACATACTCAAAATGTGCAGGCTCCACTCTGGTCCGGCCAGGTCAAGATCTGCTTTTTCGATCGCACCAAACAGGAAAAAGAACGGCAATTGTTATATTAAAATACAGTAACAACAGATCAGTAACTACACATTTTACAGTGTCCTATCTGGCAATGTGGCAATAAGAATTATTGTATTGATGCCAAAAAGAGCCCAACAGATTTTACTTTCACAAGTGGAGCAGTACGGCTGTTGCCATAGTGTTCCGCTTGATTTATGCATATAAATTGCTTCATTATAATTATGCAGGGAGTTTTACAGATTATGTGGACACTGCAATGTAAGTAAAACAGAAAATGAAAACCCCCAAAAAATGTAGAAAAGAAGAAAGAAAGAGAAGATAAAAGGGAGAAAATGATAAAAAAAACTTCAGTCTGCTTCATCACCTGCAAAGAACAGCACAACCAACGGACATGGTACAAGACATACAATAAGGTGAGACCATCTGTTTTTTAAAAGCACTCGCAATGCACTCCTTTGAATTTTCATGTCATCTTTAAATCTCTGTCTGCTGTCAGAAAGCCAAGGAGAGAGACACTGGAGTCTGAGATACGATCCTGCAGCATTATGTGTTTCAGTGAAACACATAATGGTGCATTCTGGTTGGGTCCTTACCAGGACTTGGAGTTTTTCTTACTTGTTTCCTAAAGATCTCACATTACCCTGGATGACTGTTGGAAGACATTGCTTAAATTTCTTGTTCCTCTCTAATCTGATTGCTCATGCTCTGCATCCCGGGAAAACCCCTTTTTGAATTTGGCAGGTACTTGTTAAGGTACTTGTTGTAATATTTTAACTGCAGGTATGGGAATTTGCTGCTTCTGGGTGTAAATAATCAACTTTTCATGGTTGCTGTGGTCACAATTCATAACAACAATCCAAAAATAAAATAATATCAGTACAAATACCTACAGTTTCACAGCATTCAAGACCAGATGCAGAAAAACATCAGAAAAAAACTCTGGTCCACAAATGTAGAGACTAAAATTCTCATAAAAAAGCACATCAGAGTCAAAATAGTACAGCAGTGCAATTCCCCTTTGTACCAAGCAAGTACTTAAATATGTTCAACATTTAGAAACTCCAAATGACAAAAAAAATCGTAGATTCTATTATATATATATACATACCGTATATATATATATATATATATATATATATAGCCATTCTAAGTGTGAAGGATTTTACATATTGCTATAAAATGAAACAGTTATTTCTCTTGCTGTCTTACATACCACCAGATTGTTTTACAAAAGAATGTTGCGAGAATATAGAAGGCGGATTAAGTCCTATTTTATTGAGGAATGAGGAAATATTCTTCGAAAAGAAATTATGTCTGTAGCCAGGTGAATTAGAGTCCAACTTAAAAAAAAGACTGTTTCCAAGGATCTGAATAATAAGGAAAGACAGCATTTCTCTGAACAAGGGAGTTAGCCTGTGTCCTTCCACATCTTCCATTTTAGAGCTAGTGGCTGTGGAGGCTGGCAGCTGCTTTTGGGTTTTGTGATATTTAATGAAGATGGAAATCAGTACTCTATTTATGGACCTTTAAAAATAGCTGTATGCAGTCTAAGAATTAAAACAGTTCTCAGTAATAGTGTTGAAAGGATGCTGAGGATTCAGTCATAATTTCTATGATCCAGAATTTTGACAGTGCCATTAGAAGTACCAAGCTTCAAGTTATTCTTGTGAGTTCACAAGAACTTTTAGACCTATAGGTTAATGTCTAAGCAGCATAAAGTGTCCTGAAGTTTATTTTTGCTTGTCTGGCTTTGTTTTTATTGGAAAATATCAATTCATTTCTTCACAAAAGCTCAAGATGGCCATGAGATCATTTAAAATGTAACATATGCTTGCCAAAAGTATGGACTTTCAAAATAAAATCTCAGTATTAAATTTTCCCAATTGTGGCAAAAGCAATTTTGCTTTTATTAATAGTAAAAAAGTGTAAATGATTTTTTTTTTATTTAATCTATAGACCTTATATATAAAGTTCTTCTCAAAAGTAAAGCTTCAAGAATAAATAGGTTCAATTATGGCAACCAATAAATTGATCCAATAAAAATGAAAAACTATTTTATTGACCTTTCAAAACAAAGGTAAAATATATTTAATGCCATATTACAACATATTCAGCAGTTACAGTTTGTTATTACTGGAAATAAAATATATTTAATGCCATATTACAACATATTCAGAAGTTACAGTTTATTATTACTGGAAATAAACCACTAATATAAAAAGTTTACTGCTGCCCTTTCAAAATAAAATTAAAGAAGGGTCTCAAACTTGATTACCATATATTTTTCATTACAGTGCATTCCACATTACAACTAACATTAAAACAGTGATAGAATAGCTTTTTTTTTTTTTTATTAATAAAGCATGTTTCCTTACCTAATGTGCTTTCATATAAATTGGGGGAGTGTTTACCCACTACCACACCCTCTGCACCTTTATTTCAGAGCTTGAACATTTTCACAATTTATTAAGAAAATATTTTTAAATATGTTTATTTAAATTATGAGATACTGAAGAGAAAATTCCCAATCAGTTCAATGTCAGTTTTAAAGCAACTGAATCTGTTCATTTACATAATATACATCAGTCAATCAATCTCAATCCTTCCAAATATCTTACCTTGTGGACGATTGTCAGATCCTGTGGTGTCTCACTTTGGAAAAGTTTTTCTAATTTAGCAACCCAATGTGTAACAGCAGAAATTTGTAAATGTATTTTTAAAATGTATTTAATTAAGGGTTAGAAATATCACCGCCATATCATGACAAGGATGCAAGTGAATGTCTACTGTCGCTTCATGTTTATCCAGGTGGAGTGAATCTAGCAAAGTCAAAGACTCGATGGCTGGGTTTTCTTTTGATAGCAATTTTAACCAACCACTTTGTATGTAAAGTTCCTTGAGATTACATTTTCCTAATTTGTACTGTATACATAAACTAAATTGACTAACTGAACGGATATGATCTCATCAAGATAAAATTCTCAACCTTCCTTAGACTGGACTGTTACAAGCACAGTAGGTTCCAAAAATGAATCGACTTTAACAAGAAAAAATGTATTTATTCAGTTGATCTTTCAAATTAAAACACTCATAGACTCATAGAAAAAGAACACTCGGCTCTAATCTATGATGTGAAACTACATTGTTCATAAAAGTAAACAATAATCATAACCTTTAAGAAGTCTGATTATTGCAAAAGTACGCTTTTGCTTATAAGTAGTACCACTATTGTGATAAAAAAGGACTGTATTAACTTTTCAAATTAAGCTTAAAGTTACATTCAGAAAACAAATCTCAGGCATTTTTAGGGTTGATAATTTTGGTCACTGATTTGCCTAAATAAAGCATTTTATAGTTAATTTTTTTTAACAAAATATCTTAGATACCTTTCAAAAATATTTTCCTTTTTATCATTAAATTATAGTAAAGGTAGGTACCATATTCCTAGATAGCTTCAATACTTAAAGTTGATGTATTCTGGGTCTAAGAATATTGAAACATATGGAGCCTAGGGCGGAAGTTCAACTGAAGAAACTCATTGCTTTTCATACATCCACCTGCGACACAGCCTATCAGCTTTGAACCACACCTCCACGAAAGCCAATCGGCCTCCAAAGCTCATCTTAAAAGGCCTCCGATACGCAGCTGTCTGCTCCTGTGCGCAGGCGGTGGATGTGCAGTGACTTCATTTAGATGAAACCGTTTCAACCCACCTCCAGCCCCTCCTCCACTTTCGTAGCTAAGCTTCATCAGAGTGTCATTCCTCCCGGACTCTTACTGCATTCCCTGTCTCACCGCCATGTTGAGCCTGGTTCTGCCAGAGTTTTCTTCTCAACGGGGACGTTTTCCTCTCCACTCGCTTCATGCTTGCTCATCATGGACAGGTTCTCTCAACCTGTGTTATCCAAACTGGACTTCCATCTTTCAGGTCCCTGAGTAAAGCTCTAGTATCAGCTCACGTAATCCACTGCATCTCCCTATAAAGCTAAGCATACCGTCTCGCTAACCAGCAGTCTACAGACTGACCAACTTCATCTATCTCCACCCCAACACCAGTTTCAGGCTTGATGGGAAACAGCCCTATTCTTTGCTCCTGTTCATGCATATCTATCAAAATTAAGTGCTATGTTTCCTGTCGAGGCCTGAGCGCCAAAGACATGAAATTGTATCAATACATTTCTCCTAATTGTCTTTTCTCCTTGTGTGAGATTTTCAGAATGACTGTAGATATGTTCAAAAAAACAATATAGAAATCAAATATCAGATCTAACAGATTATACTTCTTGAATTAAGTATTCCTTTTCTTTTTAGATTTTGGAAATGCCCCTTTTTCACTTTCAGCAATTACACCTTTTCAGAAGAACCATTCACACTCTTTTTTTCAAAGTTCAGAACTGTAATATTAAGCTTTTGTACAGTTATATTCTTTTTTTTTAACTTTTGTTCTTTCCTGTTTTCTGTGTTTCTCTTTGTTAGTTCCAGTCAGTCAGTCAATCAGCCACCCTCCCACCCACACTTTGAAACACTCATTCACGTCACACAGGTACCCCTGGGCCAGCTGTTGAGTCTACTTATGAATTCAGCCATGCTTTTGCTCTCTCTGGATCCAAAGGGAAAGTAAATGAATAATGAAGACAGCAGCGAAATGGGCAAGTGGAGGTGGAGAATAAGCGCAAGAGTGAGGGAGAGGGGCCACTTGGGAACAGAACACGATGGAGAGATCGAGGCGGGGGGGGGGGGGACTTGTTAGTGTTCACCCATCAATTAGACCTTTGAGGAGACATGAAGAGAATAGAGGCTTGTGTGTTGTGGACAAAGGCACGAGGAGAGGGCCTTCAGGTCTATAAACCAAGGACAGTGCTTGTTGAGGAGACAGATTAGGCAACAGAGACGAGGAGACGAGAAGTGAGATGAGAATCTGGAGGAAAGTGGAGACGGAGAGACAGGGGTCTCAAAGGCATCAGCAGCTCCTCAGCACACTGCCTCCAGTTTCATCTATCATCCAAACCCAGTTCTTTCTGCCAACACAAGTGCATCTCTGGTCCACATCCAGAGCTGGCATGCGGCTTCAAAAACTCTCTAAAGTGGATATACTCGTTATTTTAAACTAAAGTAATGACTCTCCTTAAAAAGGCAGACAGGTGTTTTGATAATGAGCTCCAAAATAATAAAAATAAATATTCAGATTTATATATAACTGCCAGATATCACGACTGAATTTTGAATTTGGGCACAAATGTGAGGAGTAGCATCTGTCTATTGGTTTATTACTAACATAAACCTAAAAAAAGTTAAAATACAGGGAAAAAGACAGTAATTGGTCACATCAGTCTGCAAAATATTTTTACAGGTCCATTCAGTGGCTATTTTTTTGTTTTTATTTCAATCCTCAGTGTAGTGTTAATGACCTAAAGGTAGGTAATTTTAGGTAAAGCCATAAAATACAAAATAGCTAATGCTGGATCATAATAACTGGAACAACACCCTTGATTTGAAAGAACCAATCTTTTTATTTATATAATTATTAATTCCAAAGCATTACACTCTCCATTAGTACTGAAAGATAGAAAAATCCTTAGGTGCATTTACTGATTAATCTCTTTTTAATTATCATATTCTTTTTCTCTTTTAACTTGATCAGAGTGTTTAAGAAACTTTTAATTAGTGATTCCTGTGTTTCTTTTTTTTCTAATAGGTACACCTCTTTCAGTTACGTTGAATATCTATGACTGTATGTGGTCTTAAATTCTGTAAACTAAAGGTTCCTGTGTGTTTTGAGACAATTCCAAGACAATATATTGTTGAAAGCAAAGAAAGGAAAGACATATTGAGCCTCGTATAACAGGGTAAAATGATTCAGTCTCTAGGTAAATCTAAGTTTTCTTTTGACATTACAGCTACTGAAATGCCCACCTTAAAGTAGCTACTCTGCCAGCCACCCGATAATTGCAGTTCCATTTGATGTGCTAAAAAACATGAAGGCAAGCCAGGTCCAAGCTTTAAAAGGATTTCATTGGAAAAAGGACAATCCAGAAAGAAGCAGATTGTGGACTGGTCCTGTTTGACATGCTTCTCTCTATGGCAGAGGGGATGAAAAACAGTCTCAAAAACTCAATTAGGTAACATTATTTTCTTTTTCTTTGTTCTTTGTATTGAAATATTTAATATACTACTTTTGATTTTGAAGATTTATGCCATTAAGCCTAATTAATAACCTGGAATTTGAATAAATATTAGATGGCTGTAGAAATAAGATAATGCTAAAGCTGCCTCTCAACAGCAAGCAATGCTAATAGTTTACCTGATGATGATGAATAAAATACTTAAAACTTGTGTTAATTTGTAGTGAATTGTACGATAGCTATAACAAAAATTATCTCTATGTCTTAAGATAGTTATTTACCCATCCAAGTCAAATAAATATATAGTTTGAAACTCTCTTTCTGTCAGCATAGTCAGATGAATGTTTATTGGAGATATACATCCCTGAAACTCTTAAGTTTTGAGAAAAGAAGTCATCAATTGAGGATGATCAGCAATGTTGCCTGCTCAAAATTAATACAGCTGAACAACACAAAACCAGCTCCCAAAGTCCACATCCTGCCACAATTGTTATCTTTGTTTTTTTCTCCAAAAACCTGTTGGATAAGAAGATGAATAAAGAAAAACTGAACCAAGAAATGACTGACTACAGTACAGAGGAAGCATGTAAAGAAAAGTGAAATATCTCTTTCTCTTTATGCTCCCCACCTCAGGACAGCTGGTAAGAGAAGACTAAATCCTGGCCTATTAAGAAAAGCCTGCTACAGTTAAACTTTACAGGACGGAACAATAATTGTGACATGTTTTTGTAGAGTTATATTTATTGCTTTTTTAATTTCACACTTTAAACCTACTCAAACTTAAAGTTTTACTTTTAAAATAATCTAACAGTTGAGACTTTTGTGGTACAACAAATTGTTAACTACTCTAAGGCTGGGCATACACTGGAGGATTTTTTGCCATTTTTGGCTTGATTTTCTAGAACTTTCAGCGTCATCGTGTGTCCTGCATCTTGTAGTATACAGGGAGTAACATTTACCTCACACAACCACCTCCAGATCAGGAAGGTTGGGAGAAAATCAAACATGTTTGAAATTCAGTCTTTGTCAGGTGTTCGTGAGCAATTCCTGCTGTCGAAGCAGAGCTACAAGCTAGTTGACCAGAACCTCGCACACTGCACATGTGCAAACAAGGGAGTTCTTCCTTTTCCTTCCCGATTGACAAATCCAACTTGCGCAATCTCTCGGAGCTGAATCCGATGTGTGTTTTTTTTTTACACAGAGTGTGAGCAGGTAAATTGCTTCAGAGGCCGTACAGTGTAAGAACATACATCACGATTTGTCAACTTTTAAACCATGCAATTGAAAATATTGTACAGTATATGCCCAGCCTAATAATCTAAATGGGGTTCACATGGTAACATCATCATCCAAATGTCTCCTCTAATCTTCCCTTCCAAGAGGATAAGTCCTCATTATTGGGGAGATAACCCCGAACTGTGTGGTCTGTTAAGGGTGATCGGTCTGCTTGGGAGCAGGACCACAGGATCACAAATCAAGAAAAACCAACTTGTTGGACTGTCTTAGCTCCATATCCTATCGTGTGGTGTCCCTCGTGGTCAACCAAGCAAGAAACATTCAATAACAACATCCTAGACTCTTATTTTATAATGATTGTGAGTAATCCCAGTGAGCATAGATGCTCTGCTTTGATCTGTATAAGATTGTACTTTTGCTAAAACAGGGCAAATTTAAATTCATGAACATAAATGTATGCAACAAAATTTTTACTTGTGAATTTCAACTGCAATTAACCAGAGCAAACACAAACTGAAAAACAGTATATTTGCATTTCTCAAGAGCAAATATAAGACAACTTATCCCCAACTCATATCGTGGCATGTAAAGTTCCTGCTCATATTTTCACAACTATTTTACAGAATCACGTTTCTTTTTTTTATATGATAAAATATTCTCACACAGTATTGACACGTCTGATTTTGTGAGGTATGGCAAGATTTAGCAATCTAGCTAAATGTTCCGGGTGGAAATCGGCTTATGTGTTTCATTCAAAAATTTTTTGTTGTCTGTCAAGTTTTGAACATTTTTAAATCTTGTTGTGGGAACTGACCTAAAACTTTTTATGCATCTTCACAAGGACTCACAAATACTGTGGATGGTGCTGCATATAAGACTTTGAATTCATTATAGCAATTCACAATTAACCATACAAGTTGTTCAGATTCTCTAGAAAAAAAAAACATACACAGGAAGTTTCATTTGTTGTCTGACACTGTTTATGTCAGTCATGCTTGACATCTTCTGCATATATTGCAAGTGATAAAACAAAGGTTTATTTATTTCCTAAATTACACAAAAGGTTGAATCAACAGCTCCTGCGCCTTTCCGTTCACTGCGCTTCAGCATGATCAAAGGTTCACCAGATATCATTCAGAGGCGGTGAATAAATAAAGCAACATGTGTCTCAGTGGGAGCATCCCGTATAAACAAACGATACGACCCTGCGAAAGCAGCTCACAACCTTTGAGGCTGCATCATAGCATGATTCCTGTCAAAGTACCTGACAATGTTGGTGAGAAAAGTTCCTTTGTCTCTATATCAGAAGGAGCAGCTTCTAATTCCAGTCTGGATTTTAAACCATAAGACTCTAATCCGAAAACACATTGGAAAAAATAAATATTGAACACATAAAGGGTTATATTAGTAAACTTTTGTAATGTGTGTCCATTGCCTTGTGTCAGTGTGCTAGTTAATGATACTGTTGTACAGACAACAAATAGGAACTTGATATGCTGAGAGATACATGTTTCCTCCTGGTTTAGCAGGGTCCAGGACAGCACTGAGGAGGGGAGGTATGAAGAGATGTTTTATAATGTGTAATGGAGATGAAGAGAAGCTGAGTCTTATGTTGTTGGAGGAAAGGATAATTCAGGGAGAATGGTGAGCATATCCACAGGGACTGAGCTTAGCCTGTTGTTGTGTGTGGAGCAGATTTTTGATAGTGCTTGTCTGCTTGTTTCAGAGGAAATATGGAAACAAATTGTGAGGATGTGGACTGGGAGGTGAATATAGATTGTTTAAAAATGTCTAAGGAGAGGATCCATAGGAGAATAAGTCAGAGCAACAGTGAAAAGATTATTTAGTGGACATCCAGAGGTTAGGTTATGAATTTAGAGGTTAGGTCATTTCACCTGTAAATGTTTAATTATACTTTAATAAGCCATGTTAGTATGTGTCAGTTTGGTGCTTAAGCTCCAATCTCTGATTTACTACATGTATTTCTACCCCATGAAATGCCCCCTCTGCATGTCAGAACGTAAGGAGAAGGTCCCAGCCCAAGTGAGTTAAGGGGATAGTGAAGTTGCTTGCAGCAACAGCAGGGAGGCAGACAATAGTGCATTAAGTGCAGAATACCACGGGATGCTTTGCAGCTTCAACAGATCTAGATTTCTGGAGTATGATTTACGTATTCAACTGAAGGTGTGAAAAGTCAAGAAGCAGCACAGCAAGAGTTGACTGCCTGAACTAGCTAGCCCCTCATTTATTTGTAATGAAGTTGAATGGCACACAGAATAGGACTTTAACATATCTAAAACCATATCTTCTATTTTATTTGTAACTTAAATCAGCTGGTTTTATTTTACCTGGTGGCCAATGAAAAGGTTTTCTTAAACCAGGTATGCTCCAAAAAGTATTGTGGATTTTAAAGACTATGAGCTCAAGATCTTTGCAGCATTAATGTTGCAGGGCATACCAATTAAAACAGATTAGATAGCTATTTTTAAACCTGTGAATGTTCCAGTTAGCCCTGTTGAGGCATCTTCTGCCAACAAGATTTCTGACAGGTGATTTACTGAAAAAAGAGATGCTAATCTATGGAGTCAGCTCAATACTCGAGCAGACTTTTTGTCAGAATTTATAAGCATGCTCTTGGGAAGTAGTATCTATTAAGATCTAAAAGAAAATTAAAAATCTAAATCTACTTATAAAATTAATATTAGGCCAATTTTGTCTTGCATGCATGCAAGAAAAATCCCCTAATTATAACTGTGAAACATTAACAAGCTAAGGGGAATATAATCAATCTGTCATAACTTAAAGCTACAGTGTGTAATAATTACAGGGATATACAGTCAGAAATGTAATATATTATACATAACTATGTTATTTATCAT
>NW_015150495.1:371451-391672 GCF_000732505.1 Cyprinodon variegatus | reverse complement strand
TAAAATGACCCAATGAAAGTTTGACATTGATTGTCAACCATGCTTTAGCCGAATGATTAAAAAAAAAAGTAAACAGGACTGGACAAAAGGATCCCCTTCACTCAATTTTGTGTTGCCCCTTTCAAGCAAATCACTACAAGCACACAGTTCCTGTAACTGTCGTAATGAACTCAGAATGTTGGACCCAAAATTTAAGACGAGACAGGCAGTGGGAAAGCTCAAATTTATTTCAAAACAAACAGGAATGCGGGGCTGCTTGTCAACTGCGGACAATGTCTATACAGGTCAGTGACTGGATTGTTGGGCTGATAAAGATTTGGAGCAAAAGTCACGACCTGATTCAAAATTCAGTCTGATCCCAGACGAAAGAGTTAAATCTAAACGGGAGGTTACTCTCCAGCTTGTGGCGGGCGCCGCCCCCCCACACTTCCTAGAGCAGAGCAGGTGACAGCCGATGCTGAGCAGCAAAAGTGTCCAAAGGGAAATCCAAAGCCGGAGTCAGAAGACAGGTCCAGGTTCAGAAGCCAGTAGAATCCAGGAATCAGTCCAGAACAGATCAAAATAACAGAGCAGACAGGGGCAAAGCAAAACATGGAATCCAGAGGGCAAAAAATAGTCACAATCAGGAAAAACAAAACAAAATTCAGAACACTAGAGATAATCTCACCAAACTGCTCGAATAACCCTGCGCTGATGGAAGGCAAGCAAACACATAAATAGCTGAGGAACCAGGTGGAAATGATAGGCGTTAATCAGCCACTGGACCAATTAGACAGGTAAGCGGAGCAAAGGAAAAAACTGAAACATCAGAGCCAAGAACATGACAATTTTGGCCCTTTCCTCATGAGAAAACTGTCCTGTTGTCTCAGGTTTGAAGGATGCTTTTTTTTCCAGACAGCATGTTTCAGCTCCTTCCAAAGATTTTTAGTCTTTAGGTCAAGGTTCATAGAAAGCCACCTCAAAATAGACCAATGTTTTCCTCCTGGGAATTGTTGGTTGTTTTTAACTTTTTGTTTTGGGTCATTATTTTGTTGCAGGACTCATGACCTGCAACTGATACCAAGCTTTTTGACAATGGTCAGCACTCTGTGCCAGATGAAGTAAAACATCCCAAGAGCATAAGAACGCCTCATCCATGTTTCAAAGTACAATAAAATGTAGACAGGTTTCTTTTCTTAATATACTTTGGTTTACATATGTAAAAATGCAGTTGAGTTCAATTTCTGTCAAAGTTTTGTCCAGGCTTGTTTCAGAAATGTATTTTTGAAAAACTTATAACTGACTTTAATTTATTAATTTTCATTTTTTTCAGATTCATATTACAGTATATCTGTGCCCACTGTGGGTTTTTCTTTCATTAAACAAGTGGAACAACCATTTTTACAATTAAACCACATGTACCAACAGTTTTGTCCATGTCTGAACTGTTTATAATTCCAGTTTTATGGCATGATAGCTGGTTGACATCAATATGTCCATAAAAAAATATATGCTGAGAGCAACTTTGTGTTAAAACTGATTTTCTTCTCTTTACACAGACATGATGTTCACAAACTGTCAGTAAGGGTAAACCTGTGCAAAACAGAAGGCAGTAAACCTACATGACACTAATAAGAAGAGTGCGGTTAAACTAATGAGGAGCTAAAGATGATCCCTAAGAGCAAAGCTCTGTAAATGAATGCTTCTGCCCAACAACAAGCCACACAGCACTCTACAGCTTATTTTGTTATTGATCCAAAGGGCTGGTTCCCTGCATGAAGTCCATTTCCATGACAGATTTTTAATGACATGCCAGTAAATTATTTGGTCAGGAGGGGGATGGGGGCTAATTGGAGACAATTTTCTAACAGTAAACTGTGATTACACTGTGTTCCTTGGCTAAGATTTTAAGCGATTAACTTATAAGGACACAGTTGTGATGCATCACAGCTTTTTTTTTTCATTCATAATTATGAAAGCTATGTCAGCGAACCCTTCATATGCGAGAGATATTCGGTCAATTAATCACAACGAAGTAGAACCGAGGGATTATGCACTCGAGTGAATCTCATTTCAAGCTGCTGGTGTGGGTGGGTGTGGGTGCAGGGACCACTGTGGACACAGACAAATGGCAGAGACAGAAGCTGGGAGACAAACAATGGCCGAATAGGACTGGGATTTCGGGTGCCTCTTGCACCACATCTCATCTATATGTGGTCGACAAGCATCAAGGTTACACGAAAGTGCTCCCATTTGGAATCTGTAAAATTTGTCTCTCGGTAGGATATTCCCACTCAGGAGCTTTTACCCAGCCGAAACAAATTGCTTCTAAGGAATCAAACATATCTTTGTCTTTGCTGTCAACTCTGAAAACACATTGTTCCCTCATTACAATGCCTTAAATGTCGCACTGACAAATATGCCACTTCCCAAAGGCTGCTACAGTCTCTAATGCACAATTGTCTGAGCACTTGTTAGATTTGAGCAGTCAGTATACCCAAGGAAATTTGCTGTAGGTGGCTAAAGGAGTTTCTACATTTTTCAAAATGACACAATGAGTCTGGTAAAGAGATTAGTTTTGAAGTCATTAGTACAAAAAAGGAGAGTTTTAACACATGAATAAAACAGTAGGTCCCTATTATTTCAGTTCTTTTCAGTAATGGAAGCCCTCAAAGCAGCTTTTTATGGGCTAGTTGATTATGTCATGTCTTGTTGACACATAGATATAAAGATTTAAAAGCCAAGTTATTTACATGCACCTTAGACAGACAATGAAACATCAAAGTAACTCCAAAGTAGGTCTGACATGAAATATTAGCTGTAACGAGGAAGTGGTTGAAAAAAGTGGGGCAACTGAGAAACAACTGCGGAACAAATTGATTCTATGACAACATAACAACTGAAAGACACACTTACAACATTTTATACTTGTGTGTCAAATGTCATCATCTCTTGTGCTTTGACTACAAACCATGCGAAATGGACAAATGAGACTTTGAGGGTGGTTGCATGTAGTTTCTTTGTTTCTTTCTTTGTTTCTTTCTTTCTTTCTTTCTTTCTTTCTTTCTTTCTTTCTTTCTTTCTTTCTCTTTAATTCAATTAAATTCAGTTTATATCTATAGCGCCAATTTCAAACACATGTATGACAGTGTGTATGACTTTGAGTGTGTGTGTGGCTCTGTGTCTCTGTCTGTTTCTCTGCGATGGACTGGCGACCTGGGTGTACCCCTCCTCTCACCCGTAGACAGCTGGAGATAGGCACCAGCCCCCCTCATGACCCTCTTGGGATAAGCGTGGCGAAAAATGGATGGATGGATTGAAGACTCACAGCAAATTTCAACAGACTAACTCAAATCCAAGAAAGCAATGTCAAGGACTAATACCGTATTTTCACGACCATAAGGTGCACCGTACTAAAAGGCGCAGTCTCAGTTATGTGTGCCATTACTGTATTTAACACACACATAAGGTGCACCGGATTATAGGGCGCGGGTTTTATATACAGGTACATGTCCTCTACTACGTTTAAATACCTCTACTGCGTATTTAAAAATAGAGCGGGAGCAAAACTGAGTATGATTGTGCTTTATACATGTATTTATTACAAAGTATTAATCAAACCCATCAAATTCATCATCCTCTGTTTCTGAATTAAACAGCTGTGCTAAATCAGACATGTCATTTCCCCCTGCTTCGCTGTCACTTTCCGTGCCGTGCGGCTCCTCGGAAATGATGCCGGCTTTTGAGAAAGCTCGAACAACAGTGCCAGCAGACACGTTAGCCCAAGCATCAACAATCCATCCGCAAACTGTGGCGTAACTTGCCCGGGGCTGTCTTCCACTTTTCTTGAAACTGTGGTCTCTGTCTGTCAGCCATGGTCCTTTGTCAGACCTCCCAGAATAACAGCAAGCACAGCGTTCATTCGTTTCACCATGTTTTTCACATCGGCTGTGAGATGGGCACGCATGGAGTCAAAGATTAACAGCGATGGTGATGCGTGGAAAAAACCACCTGGTCTCCTTACATACACTTCCCTCAGCCACGCTTTCATCATCTCCTCATCCAACCAGCCCTTTTCATTTGCCTTAATAACGACTCCAGCTGGAAAAGTCTCTTTAGGCAAAGTCTTTCTCTTAAAAATCACCATAGGCGGCAGTTTCTGTCCATTTGCATGGCAGCAAAGCACCACTGTAAACGACGACTTTTCATACCCCGTTGTGTGTATCGCTACCGTGCTGGTCCCCTTCTCCACCCTGTGATTCACCGGGATGTCGAAAGTGAGCGACACGTCGTCCATGTTGGTGATGTGGCTTGGCTGGATGTGTTTGTCGGCGATGTGTTTGCTTCAGTAGGAGTGGAAGCTCGCCAGCTTTTCATTATAATCCGCCGGACGTTGCTGCGCTACTGTAGTGTATGTATACACTGTACTGTATACACAATCCACGCCCATACTTCCCCCTTTAACGTTCTCATGGTGGTCTCAACAACGTCCGCAGTAACACATAGGGCGCACCACACTGTAGGGCGTGCCGCACATTCTGAGGGAAAAAAAAGACGTTTTTATGCGCCTTATAGTCGTGAAAGTACGGTAACACATTTAGACTGAAGGCTTTTTATTGTCTTAAAAATGCACCAAATGCCTCAACTTAGATGCTTGTGCACTTTGTATATAAGGCGTCAACAGTGCTCACATAGAATGTGTACAGACATATCTGACATGCTTCAGGAAGAGTTACCCACTCTTAACTTTGCTGGTCTCTTTTGTAAAAGGGCACATGCGATCGAAAGAATGGCTTCACTTTTGCTAAAATACCTCATTTGGTCTGGTTTCTCTCACCAGATAATTCAGAGTTGTTCAGGGCTTGGTGAATTTGGAGTTGTACCTAGATGAGGGTCACTTTCAGATCTAATTTCTGTCTTTCTTGGGACCAATTTAATGACCTGCTGACCCGCATCCATGCCTACATCTCATACCAGAACAAGATCAATTTCAGCAAAAGAACAAAGCTGCCTGAGAGGTGCATCCCCCTCATACTTTACATAAAAACCAGAAACCCATTTTGAACTATAATTTAACCAGATCTGAGGAATGCTGAACCAAAATAAATCTATACCAACTTACTGATGTCTTCTACAAGGCAAGAAATATCAGTAATTTCTCTGTTGGGTTTGGTTCTGTTCTATTCTGTTCTGGGTTGTGGCAAAAGAAATGAAAATGATAGATACTGGTATTAATAGAAAATGCTTAATTATATACAATTATATATTTCAGAACCATGGAAACAAGATAAAAACTTCTGGGACTGTGGAATAAAGGGATTTTTAAGTATAAAGCTGCATTTGAAATAGTAATAAAATGCAAAAAAAATAATTTTGTCTTATTTTGTTTGTGTTTAATATTCAACACAGTTTTCTTCTTACAAAGGTGTTGGCAGACTCCTGGAACTGTACAGCAAGGAGATTTTGTAATAATTATCAGTATGTTAAACACAGTTATGATGAAAACTCAGGTCCTATAATTATGCATTTATAAGTCTTTTTCCAGCACCTTTTTAAAGCAATTGTCAATGAAATACTCTTTAGAGAATGAAACATTTGTGTTATTCATCTTTTGTCTCACTAAGCAACATTATGCCCAATTTTACAATTACTAATTAGATTTGCAGCATTTAAATGAACATTCTTATGATATTTAGAATTTTAATAACAGCAAAAAAACAAAAACAAAAAAAAACAATGTTGTTTATATAATGAGTAACAATTTTAAGAATTAGGGAATTAATCTACTACTACTTGAAAGCTCATCACCAGAAACAGCCTGGGAGTCAACCCTCCTGAGTTTCTCTAAGTCTTTTCTCTCTCTATTTATTCTGATTGCATAGATCATTGATTTTCTAAGCCAGATATATACTTTTTTTTTTTTAAAGGATTTATTTGAAATCTTACCTGTTGTCATATTTTGTTAATTCATTTGTGTAAGAGAAGTGAACCATTAAACTTAGCATTTGAATCTTCACTTATTTCATATGTGACCACTAATTGAGTCAAGTCAGGACAAACATCTGGCTGTCCTTCTTTGTTGTAAGTTTCATGAAAAATCAACCTGGAGAGACTAACACAGAGAAAAACCATAATTAGAAAGGTTTTATTTACATAAATGAAATAAGTTATTTGGCGTTCCATTCCCGGCAGTAGGCCTTAATACTGACATTCACTTCGTAAATAAATAACTTAAAAAAGGATTAGAGTAGTTTTCCCTGTGGGACCCGGACACTGATGGTGGAATAAGGCAGAGGATGAATGGGACTGAGAGAAGCCTGAGAGTGACGCACAAGATGGGGAGGAGGTGGGTGAACGGAGGAGTTGCAGTCCTGATGTTGAATATATATATTTCTTAGCTTTGGTTTAAGTAATCTAGAAGTATTTTTGTTGTTGTTTCTTTAAGAAAATTCTAGAAGTCAAGGTAAATCTTGTTTTTAGTTTTTAAACATTTCTTAGTTATTTATAAACCTCTGGTATTTACAGTTATTTAAAGTTTTGCAAAATATCAAAATAATATGTGCCTTATAAATGGCTAAGGTTTCAATGAGTTCTACAAGTGGTAATACATTGTTTACTTATTATTGTTGCTTTAGATTTTCAGCAGAAGAAAAGCAAAGAATGAGAACACAAGTATAATATTAGCATATTTTATTATTTCTTAATAAATAGCAGAAATATATTCAATTTCATTTAAAAACGACTTTTTTGACCTCAAAGGGGAATTACATTCAAAAAGAAAAAAGCAGAGTAAGAAATATTGATCATAGAATATATTGGTGAATTTTCTCTCTCAGAATAAATCTACATTCCCTTGGATTTGGGGATTGGTGCACTGAGTTTCAAGTCTTGCTAGAGCTTGCACATCATAACAGTTTTGCGTTTCAGTGTTTCTGCAATATATTTGAAAATCTGAAGCTGATTCTTACCATTGTTTTTTTTTTTTTACCTCACAACCAAAAGCATAACTGGAAGCAAAAAAATCTAAACTAAAAAAAACACAGGCAGCAAATAACCAAACAGTCTCTGCCTGCTTCACCTGCTACAAACTTTATACATCATTTGATGTATGGAGCCCTGCAGCCACAGATATATGAGTGAGTTGGTGGTGTCTTACTAAAATGCTTTTAGTTTGTGTTCTTTTTCCTTTTTATTGCATAGATGTTCTCATTTTCCATATTTTAAGAAGTAATAAAGTTAAATACAGATGGGATTTATGTGGTGCACAAACTGACATCAGTTTATCATGACATCTCCAGAGAAATTGTCATCTTTGGAAGACTGGCAGCTGCAACAGCTTGTCTTCCATTGATTCCCTTTGCTTAGATCTCAAGAAAGGAAAAACATTTTAAAGAGAAGCAATGGAAAAAACGAACATAAAAACTTGACAAAAGTCTAGGTACAACATGCTTCTATGATCATTTTCTATAAGAAAAGTGCACTGGAAAATAAAATTAGTCATTAGTCTGAATTAGTCAGTTACTTTTGTCACGGAAAAAAATATTCTTAAGTTGCAAACTATAAAACACAATTCTTGGTTTCATATTTATTGTAAGATACTAGTTGTCTTAAAATAAACATATAATTAATTACATTACTGTTTAATATTACTTGTGCTGCTTTATTAATCATTTTCTATGGCTAAATAGTTAGTACCGTCATTAGCTTCTTTTTTCAACAGTATTTAACAGCAACAGTATCTTCACAGGTCTGCCTAAATAATTGATCAGACAGTTAATGCAAACTGCTGCTGCTTGTGTTCTCACGTACAACCACGCACACACAATCACATCTAGAGACATCAATTAAACTACCAGTCATGTTTTTGGACTGCAGGAGGAAGCTGGAGTACCTGAAGAGAACATTAGCATGCACAGGGAGAACATAGGGACTCCATGCAGAAAGACCCTGGGCTGGGAATTGAACCCAGAACCTTATTCCTGTAATGCAGCAGTGCTAAGTCAGGAAGGCAGCAGTGCTACCCACTGCTCCATTGTGCAACACAGAAGCACAATTTTTAAGGTGCAGACAAGCCATTACATATATAAAAACCACAAACTGTATTGCTAGAGCATTCACAAAAAAAAGAAAAGAAAAACCAACATTAAAAAATAATTAAAAATGTGTTTGTGTCAATAGATCATTAACAAAAACAACAATGTATAAAGCCATAGTTCTGGACTAAACTATTGTAAAACAGGTTTATGCTTGGATCAAAGCCATTCAATATCACTCTGGCTGTACAACACCTTTCCAGTGAGCTTCTTTCCTGTCCCTACTGACGTAAAGTATCTTCATATCATGATGATGGTACCTTCATGTTTAATTTTCATGGTGTTTCTTCAGTATCTCTGTATCCTTTTCCGATGTGTGCAAAACAATTAACCTTTTATGAGTTTTCTGTGTGCCATTTGGGGCCAATTTCAAACACTTGCTTTGAAAGTATTTTTCTGATTGCAGGTATCCAATGTATGTACTATGTTTGTCTGTTTTTTCCTTTGATTTGAACGATGTTCTATGAGATCTTCAAGGTTCAAGATATTGTTTTATAAACTTATCCTACCTACACTTATCCACAAGTTTAGCTCTGACCTATCTGCGGTGTTCCATAGTCTATAAGATGCTGTTGGTTCATTAAGCTTATCCAACAACTCTCTGAGGTCTTTGTAGAAACAGCTGCATTTACAATTAGATTAAATCACATACAAATGAATTTATTTCTTGATAGATGGCCACTGAAGGTGTATAGCTGCTCTAGTTTTTGGTGTTATGTAGGGAGGTATTGGGCCTTGATACAAATATATTTAAATGCACTGGGGGGAAAAATAGAATTGTTAAAAAAATGAATATCAGAAAGACAGTTTTAACCGATTTCAATGCAGTTCTCAGGAAGGAGGAGTCACAGCTGTAATCTCTGCATGTGCAGAACAGGGTCTTTCCTGCAACTGGCCAAGTTGCTTCAGGGGGACATATGGGTGAGTTTTTAAATATTGAAGACTGAGTAAAATGTTGCATTTTAAAATTTAGTAAAGAGTAAGCCTTAACCCAGTTGCCTGAGGTTCTGCAAAACAAAATCTGACAGAATTATTGATTCTCAATAACAAAGTAGTATTTCCACACTGCATGGTGCTAAAGAGATATCATGCATCTTCATTACCTCACTCCTCATGTATGTTTCTTCCTGGCGTCTCCTAGTTTTGGTAACCTGTTTATTATTTCTGGATTTGTGCTTCTGTTACCATCTATATCTAAATTAAATCTGCAAAAAATAATCTCTGTCTCCTCATCTCTGCATCTGGGTCCTCAACTAATTTCCACTGAACCTGTTTTGTGTGACAGGATGTATAAGAACAGCTCACCTAATTTAATAGAACTCAAATACATTATTTCTTCACATTTACTCTGTGTGATATATGCCAACGTACACACTTCTATAGGTTTTGGTTTTTATGATGTAAAACCTTAGCCTTTCTGATTTTTTCCTCCAGTATACTGTAGTCCCAATATGACCAGCATAATTTGTGTGTTTGTCCATCATTTAACGACTTCTGCAAGGCTGTAAGATTCCTGTATTCTGCACAACAGTCTGGAGCTTCTATTCCACCCTGGATAGTGTTCTATTTGTTGACACCGGGTATAGGGATAGGAGCTAGGAAACAGAGCTCATTCAGTAGCTATAACTTGAGGTATTCGGACTGAGTTTAAGGGATGTGGTCCAAGCCTCTGAGAACCCAGCCTCAAGCTAGCTGATAGAGGATTGACTTTAACTACTGGATTTGGCTTCCCATGTAAATAGCAATGCTAGAAACGTTTTTTGCCATACTTGTTAGCATGCTGTATGTAGTTTGGACCTTTTGCCAGGTGCTTAAGTCAACTACACAGAGTATTTGGATATTTTTAGATACTGGAATATTTGCTCTGAGAATGCGTCAATGTTGCTGATTATACAGGCCTAACTCTCAAGGTTAAATAAAGTCCTGTAACTGTCAGGTTGAGTGAAGGTTTGAAGGACCCGAATGCAGAGACGGAAGCTGAGGTAATTTCTTGCAAGATTTAATTAACCAAAAAGGGCAACAGAAGCAAAAATCACAAAAAAATCCAAACATACTGAGAACCAGGAATACTCACAAGGGGGCAAAGAAATTACAACAAACCAACAACAGTGACTAAGCAGGAGGTGCATATATGGAAACACAGAAACAAAGACCAGGCTAATCCACAAATTGGGAGCAGGTGTGAACAGAGGGGTCTAGAAAGGACCTAAGGAAAAGGAGACTGACACAGGAGGGCAACCGAGAGCAAACATGAAATACCCAACAACTCAAATACAATAAAAAATAACTAGAATAAGACATAATGTAAATAAAACCAATGAAAACTCAAAGATAAAACTTAAACTAACCCAAAACCATGACAGTAATGGTTTGGCTTCTCAATGGTTGGCATTTTCCTTATTCCTTTCTTAAATATTTTACTCATTTAAACTCTTATTTAAAAAAGTCACATTCTTCTTCTTACCTGGTTTAAAACGTTCCTTTACTTACATACTGTATCTTGACCAAAATGTTCCTCTGAAGGATTTCATGAGCAATGTATTGCTCTTTGAAAGATGTTCGTGTGAAACTGAGTGGATGAGGGGGAATCTTGCCATCTGGTCTGAATGATGTTATGTTGCTGCCATGATGAAACTATCAGCATACTGTATGTCAAAGCATATACATGTTTGGTAGGTTAATGTTGAAAACTCTGCTCCGCTGAGAGTTCTTGCCCCCGGCACTGCCGAGAGGACTTTTTTTCCTCTCATGCAGAGAGATGTCTTATTCAGATCCTGACCAGCCAAATCAGACCTAATTATTACATTTTATTTTACTCAGTTTGAAACAAACATTTAATCTTAAACATGTACTGTAACTGTCCACAGTAAAACATTTACATTTAACTGGAGCCATATAATTTGAAAAGTATTTCTCAAATTTCTTTATTTTGTTACTGTATTGAATGATAGCTTTTTGGTTCTCAGTACAGCACTAAAATAAAACACTGAAATTACAAGTTTGGTCTATATATGAAGAGTTTTTCCTCCACTTGCTGGAACATAAAAAGGATGCTGTCCTCTTTTCATACATTCATCATATTTAGTGGCAAGATTCACCTGGTAAAAGTAAATGTATTTTAATGATAGAAATTCTATATTTCAGTTCAAAAATTTCACTTTTAAATTTTCTAAGGAAACCTGAATCAAAACACCATTTAGGAAAATAAAATCTCTCTTTAGCATATAAAAATATGAATATAATTTATGTTGGTACATAAGCACCTTCCCTTTTTAACTGTGGATAGAACTTAATATGCTCCTATACAATTTTACAAGGTTGCATCCTACAAAAAAAGGTGTCTTTGACCATCCTCTTCTGCAAAATCTCTCTAGATTGCCCAGAGAACTAGGTCATCTCTTGTTCACTCCTCCCCCCAGCTCACCCCACTGGTTTTCTATAGAATTAAGGTATGACTAAGATGCATGTAAGATCTTTATGCTACTGAATTACTAAGAAGCAAACCATATTTAATTTCTCACCACAGTATTAACAGGAAATCAGGATATGATAAATTCTAGGAAGGTTTCCAAGAAGGAACACAGGTCCACAGCAACACATATGGTACAGGGTAGTTTCCTGTGGGCAGGAAGCTCTACTCTAAATATGCATCCTTTGTTATTTATCAAACCTACTGGCCCAGCTTGTTGCCATAAAGCTTAATTTAATTTTCATACCACACAATGCCCATACAGTTTTGTAAACTCTACACATTTAAATTTGTATATTAGAGCAGAATTCTTTTCCCCCTGACATTATATCCCAACTGTTTAGATTTAGTGTTGTGATTGTTGTTAGTAAGATGTTACTATTTGTTTTACTACTCTCAACATTTTCCTTACATGTGTTTAGTTAGATATTAGGTCCTCATTCAGCCTAGTGCTTAAAGGAGAGGATCCACCTATAAACATAGTATGTCACTTTTTTATCCTTAGAGGAGCGAGAAATTCTGAAAACCAAACACGTGTTCTTAGAAACTCTAATAAAACTCTAACCTGAAACATAAAGTTCAATGTAAACACTTTTGTTTTGGGCTTTTGAGCAAGAGAGATATTTGACCTGAGTAGATATATGGACTGATCTTAGCAAAAATTAATAAATCGGAGAACAGTAAACAAAGTCTAAAAAATATTATTACCGAAATATTTAAATATTTAATATCCCCAACACCAATAGATCTTTTTTCTTTTTGGACCACTAGTTCACATGTTCTCTTTTACCTATACATTTTCTAAAACTAAAATTCTTAAAGGATTTTTCTCATTTCTGAATTGTAGCAACAGTATTTCCTTATTATTATTGTCATTTACTGCTTTGCTTATGAGTCTCTTTGCCCTTTGAATTGTTGATGTGATCAATAATGCATCTCACTACTGCACATGTGGATGAAATCCAAGTCAGATCTCTAACATCAGGGCAAGCCCAGTGACCACAAGGCATTGAATCATCTCCGATAAAAGCTAGATGTGGAGGATAATAGTTACCAACTGGTGCATTAAGAAGCATGCTTTGGAAAACATAGAACTGAAAAACATGGATTCATTTCATCTTTTGGGTCAATGACCTTGTAAAGTAGCTAATAATAAAGCAAATGTTTGTCAACAGGAGTCTGTGCAGTTCTTTTGCAATGAGAGCATAAAATAAAAAAAAAATATATGAACAAAATTTATTTTTATTATCTTAAGCTAAGGGGGTGTAAGCCAGTGGACTAGTCTAACAATTTTATTTGTTATTCAATCCACTGCTGAAAACGTGTTCAAACTTATAATATTCGTGCAGGGTGTGTAGCAGCTAGATGCTTTAGCAATTTAGTTCAAGTAAAACTTTAATGAAGGTAAAGAGCAAAGAGAAAATTAAGTATTTCTAAGATGAGAACAGTTGTCTATCTTTCATTTTACATACAAGATAGGATAAGCAATGCTTCACTGCTAGCTGCTTCAATAAGTTATAAAAGTTACAGGTCAATGCTCCTATAACCCGTTAAATCAAATATTTCATAGCTGTTTATGATGTTTATATTGTTGTTGTCTTTTATGCAGAAACCATTTAAGGAGAAATTTGTGTTCAATGTTAAGGATAGCGCTTTATCAATAGACACTATGATAAAAGTAAACTTTATTTACACCATACGGTCTGAGAGAAGAAATAATATCAAGCAAGGTCAAACAGGATGTCGATGTCATTTGTCAAAGTTAAA
This sequence comes from Cyprinodon variegatus, assembly GCF_000732505.1. Lineage (NCBI taxonomy): Eukaryota > Metazoa > Chordata > Actinopteri > Cyprinodontiformes > Cyprinodontidae > Cyprinodon > Cyprinodon variegatus. The sequence goes on along the minus strand of NW_015150495.1, from coordinate 378,364 downwards.
TGGGAAAGCAGGTTTGAAATGAAACAAATGCAATCATGGCTTAAATGAAATTTAAGCAGATGTGCTACAGTATGAAGACACCTTACCAGATATCATACAAATTAGCAAAAAAATATTTCTGCTCCAAAGGCCCATGATTTAAGCTGCAACATGGTGATGGGAGGATCACAATTTGACATAGAGACGTGCATTCTCCCTTGTATTAATAGTTCAGGGTGGTTGGTTGGTTGCAGCACAGGGTAGAATATATACAGCCACCTTATTTTGGGAATTTCTTGAATACCAAATTGGAAAAGCAATTAACTTAGGAACTGTCATGATGGGTACTAGTTCCTAGCCCAAATGCAGAACACCAGGAGACAGAGGAAAAAAGTTAACAGTTTATTTAGGAAACCACAGGTCAGGGAACAGATGCAGGGAACAGATCAGGGGTTGGTCACACGGGGTTTTCTGTTCAGTGGTTCAGGCTGAGCGTCAGAAGGTGGGAACCGGTTGGGTCCAGAGACTGAGGGTTCAGCAGAGACTTTAGAAGCGGCAGAGCTTAGCTTCAGGCTAGCGAGGTTTAGACCTTGAGTTATTCTCCAAGTTCTCTCCTGAGAAAAGTATAGGAAGTATAGGAAGTATAGGAAATACTTTGTATTTTTTGTTTACAAGTCATACCAACCTTATCTTTTTTTCCGTACAAATTCTAATGCAGTACAAGATAATGCACTTTTACTTTTAATGTTATATTTGTATATGCTTCATTTAATTTAAATAGAGGCATACATAATCTTTACACAACTGCTCAAAGTTTAAGTGGCTATTTCTGCACCGACCCTCGCCCAGAAGTTGTTTGGAGCATGTTTGTGTAAGTTAAATATTCTTGATCTCACATATATGCCAAACCCAGTTAGAGGGCCGCTCAGTGACGCAGTGGAAAGCACTGCTTCTTTGTAGCAATAAGGTTCTGGGCTCAATTCCCAGCTTGGGGTAATTCTGCATGGAGTTTGCATGTTTGTCAGGAATCGCGGGCAGATGGACCCAGTATTCAGGAGAGGCAGTCAGTAGGAAAGTTCAAAAGATTTATTAAAACAAAAACAAAAGCAGAGCTGTGGCTCCCGGACACCGCAGGCGGGGGGGGGGGTTGGGGGCACCACCCAATCTCAGACACTCTGTAGGGGGAGAAACACAGGTAAGTGACCACGGTCAACTGATAGAAGATTAACTGTGTTGGTCACTTACCTGGTTTAACAGTCCAGACCACGAGTGTCCCCAGTGCTGCAGTCCCAGAGGTGATGCTGGAAGCCGATCCAGGTGACGGATCCAGAACAGACAGGAACAGACAGAAACAGGCAGGATCCAGATCAGGCAGGAACAGAGACAGGTGACATGATCCAGACTTCCAGGCATCCACAGGCTTCCAGGAGGGTTCAGAGTCTGACTGGGACCAGAAGCATGACCAGGTGGTCACGCACAGGAGCAGACAGGCAGGCACAGTGGAAGAGGGTAGCCGAGACAGGACGTAGGAACTGGAACTTGAAGCTGGACTTTAAACTGGTCTCCTCCCTGGAGCCAGGCTTACTTTGATAAAAACTGAACCTCCCCCCATAATGAGCCAAAAACCCAGAGGACTCCGCGGGGGAGGAACAGTGGACGATCAGGAGACAAGACAAACACTAAAACCCTCTTTCCACTGGCAGCTAGGATCCAGGACTTGAACCAAATAAAAACTGAACAGAAAGACTGACAGAGAGACAAGCAATAATCTGGCACTGAATGCTCAGGCTGAACTGAATATCAACTAGAGGAAACAGGTTAGGGGAATAAATTATAATTGAGGCAGGGAAGGAAGAGGGCAGGTGAGAGGAATTACTAACTAAGGGAGAGCAAACAGGCCAGATCATGACAATGTTCTCCATGTGCATGCATTGGTTCTCTCTGGGTAGTCCAGCTTCCTCCCACAGTCCAAAAACATGACTATTGCAGTACAAGCCATTAAAAATTTCCCCACTTTCCTTGATGAGCCCTTGGCTAGCCCCCAACAATTCCTTTTTAAACATCTAAAATAGTCTTGCTATCATGATTTGTGGACATTAAGATCTAGAGAGAAGTGTTATCTCCTGGTCAGACCCTGTAATTCAGTGAAAGGGTGGAGTCAGAGTATAAAACATGCATGCCCATATGAGAATATGAGAAGGCCAGTGGCTGGTAGTTGGAGGGGATCTTACTGCCATTCAGCTGGCATTTGACTGGGAAGGGCCATTTTGAATGGCTTTTACTGTAGCTTAATTGGCTTCTCTTAATTCTCCTTAGGTGTGAGTGTGTGCATGAATGGTTATTTGTCCTGTTTGTCTCCGTGTTGCCCTGAGATGGACTGGCGACCTGTCCAGGGTGTACCACGCTTCTTGCCAGTAGACAGCTGGAGATAGGCACCAGTACCCATCAGGACCCCACTTGGGATTAAGCGTGTCAGAAAATGGATGGAAGGATGAATCTTATGAGTTTTTTTTTTTTTATGTAAAGATCGTTTAACAAAATATCAAGTTAAGGGTACTAACACTTTGTCCATTGCCTGTTTCATGAGTAATTGTTTTTTAAATCATTCTATTGAGGTGGAGTTCAAAAGCAATGTCCGGCTTTCGTTTTTTTCTTTTTCATAAATGTTTTATTTATCAATACTTTTGTCACATTCAAACCGTTTTTATGAACATTTTGCGATTTTCTTTCATCAAGCAAAAGTTACCATGTATGTATGTATGCTAAAAAAAAATCAAGATATTAAAAAAAATAGAGGTAGATACAGGTGTTTCTAATACCTACTTTATATAATGTTTAATAATTCAAAGAGTCTGCCTAAAAGCCAAGGCCAGAAACAAATAGACAATCCATTTGACCTTCAAAGCCTCAGGCACCAACACACAATAATTTGTCATATATTGTGATCAATGTAGCTACATGGAGATGGGAGTACCATGCGAAACCATTGTGATTCAACACAGAAAGCCACTGCATCCAAAAATGTGACCTGAGAGCATATGAATGGAGAAAGGAAGTAATACATCAATTCTCTGCACAAAGCATGCCTAGGTTTTCACCATATGCTCATCTGATATATACTGAAATTGAATGTTAAGGCAAGTATTTCACTTTAAAAAAATGATGATGACGCACATAATAGAAATTATTCTGGCTTTTAAACTAAATGCAGCATTTCTCGATACAAGCATAAAAAAAAAAAAGAAAAAAAAAACTGGAATTGGCAATGACAAAACAAAAGAAATATTCAATACTTAAAAATGACCCACTTTTGGCAAGTTTCTTGGTACACTCTATAGAGATTGAACAACTGAAACCTAAAGACATAGATTTACAAAATCTTGAAGTAGAATCCTCGTTAAAAAAATTAGCACCTATCATTTTCACTTCTAAACAATATTAGTACATGTAGCAACTAATTTACTTGCTGGACTCCTGATACTTGCAGCAGGAAATAGAGTCTTCTGCNCTCCAAATTTTCTTCAAAGGAGAGTCTACAGACTGATCTGCGAGTGAAAACTTGAAAGCTCGCGAGATCAGGATGGTCTCACGAGGCTAAACAGCTGCACCATCCAAAGCTGGATGGATGCCATCTCTTCGAATCAGACCAGGCTTTCCCCTATAAGATTGAAAACTATTAATGTAACCAGCGGTTGAATGACGACATGCGGCTAAACATGTCATCAATGGTCAGATCAGGGAGGGGACCAGAGAAAATTACGGAGTCCGACATTGTTTTGGCAAACTTACACACCGAAGCACATTTCTAGGCAGTCTCAATTTTCTATAAAAAAGATAACTAAAATATGTGTACAAGAAAACATTTTTCTATCAAATGACACTGTTTTTTATTAGAAAATTGTCAGTTGTTCTTGTCGGTTATTTACTGTAATTAACCTCAGCTACCTCTCTTGGTTCCTGTTAAAAAGAAATGCCCTTATTTAGCTTTTCTGATCAGAGTTGGGTTGTAACGAATTCCATCTCCTCAGTTGTATTGACCTCAGTAACATTTAGAAAAGAAAAATACTTTACGTTTTACTATAACTTTGACTTTTGGCTAGGTAATGATAAGCAAAAATTAAGCAAAATCAAATCTAGAATCCTAGTCTAGCTACTCTCTCCTGCACACAAGCTGACTTTCCCCCACCTACCACCCAATCTCCTCCCTCACCCTTTTATCCACCCCCACTCACCCTCTGGCTTAAGGGTTGGTTATCCTCCCGCAGCAGTGTGTTGCAGTGAGCTTGTCGCAGATATTTTTGATTTATCTGCGACTTGCGGGGCAAGTTTGTGCGACAACGGAGGGACATGAGGGTGAAAAAGAGTGGGGATCCAGGTGGAAAAAGGGTCCCAGCATTCTTGCGCACCCTGCTGTTCTACCTGGTCCATCTTCACAAGTCGTTTTCCACAATGGCGGTCATACAAACAAAACAAGCTAGGAAGGTACCAAACAGGAAATACGCATAGTGTAGAGCAGATGTAGATTTTTACCAATCAGAGGCCTCCTGTCTGCGGCACTGTCTGCGGCACTGTCCGCGGTCACCTACAATTTTGGAGAGGTGCAGCAGAGTGTCTACAGAGGGGGCAGGGGCATATTTGCATTAACTGTGACACAAACGCAGACGACCTGGTTTCTGAGCATAAATCAGCCTTTAATCCACCACCAGTGTCCAGGCCCAGGAGGGGAAGACTAATCTAATTGTTTTCCTAGGTTACTCATTCTGCCAGGGCCTCAGTGCCAAAACACTTATTTCATTTATGTGAATATCTGCATGTCTGCTCCTGTCTCCTTGGACCCCAGTCAGCCTTGGCAGATGGCCGCTCATTCTGAGTGAGCCTGGTTCTGCTGGAGGTTATTTACTTTTGAAAGGGAGTTTCAAAGGGACAATTTCAAATTAAACATTCAAATTATATAAATATATATCGTAATCATAAATTATAAATATAGAAATTATATAGCTATTGTGAGATCATGTGAAAATCTTATATAAAAAAGATGTTATAGCTGGAAGTTCTTTTCCCTTTTATCCTCTATTACCTACTCTAAAGGTTCATAAGCTTACGGAAACATTCTTTTGGGAACGGTTACTTTGTTATTATGACTTTTTGTTGTTTAATATTATTTTATATTCGTAGGAGCACCAACATTTATTATCTCTCAGTCTGATTAGATAATTTCAACATTAAATGATGTTTAAGACATAATTTTAAACATTTAACAGCATATTAAATCACAGCAGCACTATGTCAAGTTTTGTGTGAGTCTGCCAGTATTGTTGAACCCAAAAAGGTGAAAGAACAGGAGTGAAGAACATGAGGGAGGAGCTACATTTTGGGGCATTCGGATCGACCCATTGGCTGATGGCATGGAAAATGCAGTGATGTCATGAATTCTGCACATAGATGAAAAGCCAGGCCAAACAAACCAAAAAGGAGGATTTTTTGTCAAAAGTGAGGTCTCTCAAGGCTACAGAAAAATGTTTTATACACAGAGAAAGTTTTATGCCTCATTTAAATGCAACATACAAGTTGCACAGGCAAAACAACACTGTTTTGAATTGTCACGCATTTTTAAAATTGTTATCTTTGGTTCCAATAAAGAAAGAGTTTGTTTTTTAACTCTAAGTTCTTGTTTCACCAGATCATACGCACCATTAAAATCCAAAATAAGAGCCAACAAAGACTTGGTGAGTAATGTGCTGTAAGTAGTTCAAGTTGACTTTTTTCTCTCTCGCAAAACTAAGAAATAAATCCGAAAGTTGCTGTTAACAGGTGATGGTGATCAGTCCGGCTTTTATGTGGTATGTTCATGAAATCTGGTTGCAAAACAAAAGGGGGTATCCTTCAACTGGCTTCATGACTTTGGTTCTTGCTCTTCACCTTTGTGATCAGGTAACTTCACACTAATATTTCCTAGGAGAAGATAATGGCTTTTTTTTTTTTTGGTTTGTATTGATAACAATAATGCTAAGAAGAGAAGCTTACATTAATTGTCAAACCAACTGATCTTGACAATTTTTTGTGTGTCTATATCCAGGTTAACGTGTTTGGATTTGGAGCTGACAGCGATGGGAACTGGAGCCATTACTTTGAAGTACTCAGAAACAAACGGTTGAAAACTGGATTGCATCCAGGACGTGACGAATATGACCTCATACAATTTTTAGCGGACAGAAAAGCTATCAAGTTCTATAAAGGTGTTTGACGTTTCATCAAAGACTTCATGACTGTGGATAAAGCTGACTTTTTTAAAGTTGTATTTTAGTTAAATATGGATAATTTATTTTACCTTAGCTGTGATGAAGTTATATAAGTTATATTGTGGTAAATTCCTAGAAACCGAAGTAATCCTTATAGCTTGTTGATACCATTGTAACTACAAGCAAGCTAAACCCACCAATAAAGCTAATGATCAAATCAAATTCCGGGTTGGCTCCCTGGTGTGTTTTTGTTTTGTTGTATCAATAATGATGTGGAAGACCTTCTGCCTTGCAGTACCAAAGGACACTCAACCTACAGTTGACTATAGACCTGTTGCACTGACCACATCATTGAAATTCTATGCTGTGATGACGGTACTGCTGCTGAAACTCCTCAAAAAATTTAATTAACAGGCTGGCCATTTCTCAATGTCTGTACTTGTGCATTCCTGTATGCTCATGAAAGGTCATCAGCCTCATCCCTAGTACTGCTCCGATTCAGAAGAACAGCAGACCGAGAACGGACAAAGTACCCGGATGTTGTTCTCGCCCCTCCCTTTTACCCAGCATGCATCAGAGCAGACTTGTCCGTTCTTGAGATTGACAGCTGTCCAGTGGTGTCAAAAGTACACACATTTGTTACTTAAGTAGAAGTACTTTAAAAACACTCTGGTAAAAGTTGAAGTATCAACTTG
>NW_015150495.1:368528-369510 GCF_000732505.1 Cyprinodon variegatus | reverse complement strand
GAAGTATTTGTACTTCGTTACTTGACACCTGTGCAGCTGTCCCAGCATGCACTGCAGCAACAGCAGCTTCCAGTGGAGCGCTCACAGAGCTCAGAGTATTAAGTTAAAAGTTCTCTTTTCTACTGCTGTGGTTCAATAAAAGTATGTTTTAGGATCATTTGAGGCGAGAATATTGTACTTTTAAACTTGACTATATGGCCAATTTGCAGATTTAATGCGTAATAAAAAAAAAATAAAAAATCCAAAGTTGAGAGGACGGCGGCAACCAGCGGACCTTCGAGGGTAACAGCAGCCAGATCTAATCCTAGCCCGTCTGCAGCAGCCCTCTCTCTGCATAGCCGTGTGTTAAGAACCCGGTGCCTTGTTTTATCTCGCAAAATGTTCATTTGATTTGTGTTTATATGACTGTGTTAATTATTATTCTCCCAACAAATGAAAAAAGTAAGAATTTATTATTATCTAGAGACTATTAATAACAGGAGGTGAAATACAGCTGTATATGAGCCGAGCGTGTGATGACATCACGAGTACGCTTCTGTTCCAATTGACCCATATTTTTGGTGCTCTCGTTGTCACCAAATCCCGACATTCCTTTGTTCTTCTGAAGAACATGGCGAGGACACGAGTCTGTACTCACATTCTTGGGAACTGAGAAACAGCCATCTTATCCTTAATCATAACAAAACGATTGGTGATTGTAGACTTCAGAAAAAACAGGAACAAATTGAATACTGTTAATTAAATGGGAAAAAACCTTGAGGTGGTGGAGTATAAATACCTTGGTGGTCTACAAGAAGGGACAGAGCAGATTGTACTTCCTAAGGAAGCTTATGTCTTTTGGTTTTTGCCAGAAGATGCTGCATATAAGGCTACTGTGGTGTATGTAATCTCTTCTGCATTCATTCTGCTGAGTATTAGAGCTAACAAATTAAAAAAGCACAACAAGCTAATAAAGATGGCCAGCTATGTTCTAGGATATCCT
>NW_015150495.1:365106-367801 GCF_000732505.1 Cyprinodon variegatus | reverse complement strand
TAAACCTTTTTGAACTTTCTTACTGACTGTCTCTCCTTGAATACTGGGTCCATCTATCCCCTGTTCATGACATCTAGAACCTTTTCTTCATAAACTTGAGAACATTATGGACAACAGTGAGCATCCTCTTTATCACACTGTAAAAGAACAACAGTGGCTCCACTAAGAGACTTCTCTTCAGATCCAGGCACAGCTAGATGGGGGGCCAGGGGTGGCCATCGCCATCCTCAGCGAATCACTGGCCACCCCTGTAGCCACCACTACCATTTTATTCCCTTTAAACAGTGGCAACAGCAATACTCAAGTGGAATATCCAAAAAGACAAAAACATTCTTTAAGTTAAGTACAGAATTCATTCTGTTTTCAGAACTAGATTTTGTGTTATATATGGGGTCAAATGATAAAAATGAAATGTGTCTGCAAGTCATCTAGGAGTCTTTAGTGAAATCCTAGATAAATTACTATTTTAAAACTTTTTAAATAATAAATTTATACGCAGAAGGTGTATTGATAAAAGTAGGTAAGTAATGGCGATGGAAAAGATGTTCGCCCCAGAAATCTAACTTGAAAGAATTGTATCCACTTTACCTTTTATCTAAAAAGCACAGATGTTTAAGTCTATGCGTCTATATGTTAGCAAAGGCTGTAGGAAAGTATAGTTTGTCTTTATTTTGAAAATCTGGTTGTTTTGCTCGTTCATTTTCCTGTTGGAACAGTGTAAATTGACACTGAGGTTCTGGCACCTATCCACTTTCGGCCACACCTCAGCGTACATTGGTTAATGCCTGGCCACCCTTATAAAAATGTTCTGTCTACGCCTCTTTTCCGGATCAGGTGAAAGGCCACTACAGAAGATCCTTCCTGCCTACAGCTATCAACACCTACAACAACTGGTTAAAAATAAAAGTTACAACATTTAACTTCTCTTTAGCATCACAAAAATTTTTTCAAATTACAATTAAATCCATGTGCTGAGGTTTCATCCTCTAATCATGCACAGTATTTCAAACAACCACAAGACTTACAAAAGAAGGTATGACTTGCTGTACAAAAAAGAAATACTGAAAAATAACTGGACAGAAAGACAGAAAGTGCAAACATGAAAAGGAGGAAAATATATACATATATTCCAGATGCATGGGGTTTTAAATAAATTTACAAGATTTTTTTCAAAAAAGAATCTTCTTCACTGCCACATCTAGAACTAATTGTATTTTCTGTGGTGATTTAAACAATCCTGGGGAAAAAAGAGCTCACACAAAAATCTACATTTTAAGTGTTTAAGGTATGATAATCATTTTAGCATTTCACAATTATTTTCACTAGATGATTTTGAAGTTTCCCACTGTGTTAGAACAACTTTGCATCAAACATATTTTACACATTCATTTAGATCATTAATGACTCCAATAAACAATTTTAACAAGTATTCCTATTTATATCTGTTTAAAAATATCTAACAATTTCATCTAATGACATATGAGATTTATTCATTTTTTGATCATTTATCTTCAAATTTCATTAAGATACTTTCCCTAAAATGAAAAGGTTGAATCATCAAACCAGTGGTTCAGTTAGAGCTAAATAGAAGGAAAGCGCTTTGAAATAGCAATGAAATGAGGAAGCATGTTTGTGGTACAAACCTCTAAAGGGAGTAAATGAGCAGTAGTTAAGATCAGTTAATGTCAATCTCATCACGTGGATCAACTGTTGTTTTTGAAGAAGATACCTATTTTTTTCTCCAAATTGAATAATTTATGCATTTTTATTGTACAGTTAAAGAATGGCGAATATCACTGTAGAGAAAAGCCAGCAAACTTTTGTTCAGACACAAAGCCTCTAAGTTAAATGTCAACTGCAAAATATGGTTTTCCCCTTTTCACAATGAAAGTAACAATTACGTGCTGAAGGAGCCGTTGTGCGTCATGTTTCTAGTTTTACATAATATTGACTATATGATTTATAACCCTGTTGCCGAGAAATTTACTGCTATGAGAGAGATCAATGGATATTACATAATGTCTACCAGATGCACTGGAAACAAACTCTGGAGACTTTTAAAGCCAAACCTTAGAAACTAGATGCATAGAAGTTTAGAACACAGGTGCTTAGACAAAAATCTCTTGGAGCCATGCAGTAGTTCGACTATAGTCTTATAAATAAAAAGTATGGGATGTAGTTATTATTTTGACACTCCAGAACATTTTAATAGATCTTTAAACAATAATACACTTTTAGACAATAGACACCATTATAAAACTTTGGAAAGAAATCAAGTAAATTGAAATCCACTTAACATATACTCAATGTATGTATGGTTTAAAATCAAGCAAAATAAATTATTGAAAAGTATATTAAAAATGAAGTGGATACGATATGCTAGTAATCACAACCTTGCTCTATACAGTATGATCGGAATTATAGATGTTTAAAGGGATGACAGAATGGTACATTCTGGGAAAAAATGGTGAGTTGGAGAGCAATCAACAAATACAACAGAAATTCAAAATAGGAAAATAGGATTTCCTTTCATGATTTCTAAATGAGAAACTATAAAACTGTGATAAAAGCAGACCCCTCAAAAGAAGATGTTTCAGTAAGCTAAATAATAGCCAAGGTCTATGGGAACAGGGACCTTGGAATAATAAAACTATATGAAGGCCTTGGAAATGTAAAAAAACAAAACAAAAAAAAA
>NW_015150495.1:330830-363181 GCF_000732505.1 Cyprinodon variegatus | reverse complement strand
CATTTTAGACCACTTTGATTTTACTTTGGAGAATCTTTTGGCAATTAATCTATTAAGATTTGGAACACAACCTCAAAACATTGCAAATTATTATCTGAATCCTTAGTTTAAGTATTTTTAATACAAATTCAATTTAATTGAAACAGCTGAAATAATTTTCAAAATCTGAAAAAAAAAACTGCTAACAAATTCAAATGAATTAGAATTATCCTGAAAATGAAATAAGCCTTATAAAATCTACTAATTTTACTCACCTTTCAAATATTTATTATGAGTATTTGATATTGTTATTGTATTGTTCTTATGTATTAGTATTGGTTTCTTCTCCAGTACCTCTTAGGCTATCTGATCTATCTGATCTTCTCTGTAAACCTTGTTCTGATTCAACTTCAGCTCTGGATACTCCCTCACGGACACTGTTTCCTCCTTATCGTCGGTTGGCTTCAGCTCGTCATCCTGGAAGTGGCCCTGGCCGCAAGGGTTGGACAATCCTCCTATCGGATTCTCCTCTTTCCCCTGTGATTGGACTGAACTCATAACCAGGTGAGTGAATTTTTGCTCCTAGTAGTGATCAGCCTGATATTCTTAGCCCCTGGGCTGAGTTTTCATTCCCGCAAGGAAATCCGCCCCGCTGATGACCAGCCGCTTGTTAAATTAAGCTTGTTTGAAAATCATTAATCTGTTTGCTTTGAATATTAGTTCCAAGGTTTCAAGGTCGTGACAGAATCTGTTCAATGTTGCGGATCCATCAGCAGACAGATCATGCCGCAAGGACACTTAAGAAAAAAAATTCTTGAACATCTGCATAATCAAGCTTCGGCTGCCTCTGTTCCTTCCCACTCTGTTATGAACCATGTCTGTTTAGCCCTGAATTGTACAGGGGAGATCCAGGGCAGTGCCGGGCTTTTTTAACCTGGTGCGAAACTTCCAATTGCAGCCCTCCGCATTTCCGTCTGATCTAGCCAAGGTGGCTTATGTGTTTTATGTTATTTTACCTCACAGTGCCAGTTTAAGCAATCCTCTAGGAGGAACCATTATAAAGTCCTGCTACCAGCACAAAATCCCTCCCATCTCTAAATACTGTATTCACTAAAAACAGCAAGCTGAATCGTGCTTACGTCCAGTTCAAGTGAGGAGGTTATTAGTCTGACAGCATCTCACAGCAACATACCTTTAATGTTAATTTCAGTTCTACATCTCTGTACCTTAAAAATGTTTTGTTTCACCTATTTTATTCATTTTTTCTTTACTAAAGTAACCTAAAAGGCTTTTTTTTATTTACTCAGTGAATATTTAATACAGTTGGCACAATCAATAGTAAAACTATGAAATAGAAATTACTCCTTAACTCAACATTGGGGGAGTGTTTTCCTGGTGCGTTAGAGCAGTGTGCTTGTGCTCTGAGAAGGTTGGAAGTACCCGGTTTGATCCCCACAACCTTCATTCTGGGTGTCTGAGCACGGCTCTTAACCCCACTCTGCTCCCCAGGCGCCGCACAATGGCAGCCCACTGCTCCCCAATGGTTTTCCGTCTGTTTGGTCCAAACAAATATGTCTAAATTTGCCTAAATGCCTAAATTTCTCCAATGTGAGATTTAAAGTTTAATTGTATTATCAATTATAACATATTGCAAAACAGCTATCACAACACTGAAGCTCAGCCAAAAGTTTGCTACAGGGTCTTAAGCAGGTTTATATTGGTGCAGAAGAGAACATTGTTAAGCATGATTGAGTACGGCATTTTTCCGGCTGTTTTAGTGTCTTTGCTGCCAGTCCTGCTTTGCCATGTTAACCATGTCTCTCACCTCTCTATGCCTCCTACGCTCAAACTGAACTGACATAGCTTTTGTTTAACAAAGTTCTCTGTTTAACTAAGTTGTCTTTGTTTGTGGATGTTCCTCCCATGCCCCCTGGTGTCCAGTCAACCCTTCAAGCCTTTTAAGAACCTTTTTGGTCAGGTCTTCGTCTCTCCTCTCTGACCCCTCCTTCGAACCCTACCATCTCCATTTCTTCCATAACCCTAATCTAACAGATTATAACGTGCAGTGATTTATGAACTCAACTTTTAGACAGAAAGTTGTTAAGAGAAAATTGTTGCATATGTTTTTTCACCTCTAAAGTCCCCTTATTGTTGTGCCTACATCCACTTCAAATAAATATAAAAGTAGTTCAAGACACTGCAAACAGACAGACAGACAGACAGATAATATAATAGCTTTTTTTTCTCTTAAACAAGCTGATAGATAATGTACAGCTTCTTTTGGAAAAAAAACAAAAAAAAAAAACACTCCAGATTAAGGCACACAGTCAATGTTTATCTTAAATACAATTATTTTTGTGGACACAAACTTACTTAAACCAACAATTACATTTGGAGGTAAAGCTGTTATACAGTAGGAAGTACATATTGCAGTTGGTAAAAACTTTAAAAAGGTTTATCCGCTTGAGAAGACTGTTTCTTTTGACTTATGTACATTATGTTTAGGTTTGATGATGAGCATCCTCTTGTGGGCTGCTATGCAATTACAAAGCAAAATTGAGGTAAGCCGGAAATAGTGACTGAAGAAGGAAATAGTTAACGGGCACAGGAACAAATTCCTCCTGCATCTTCATAGACACAGAGAAAGACAGCTTTACCACTATTGTATCACCCCCTCAGGAAATGACAGCTTCTCAGCTTCACTTTGTTTTGTGCAATGGGCTATAACATATCACTCTTTTTTCTTCAACTTATCTCCCTCTATCTTCCACTCTTCACTAAAAAAAGATTGTTACACTGTACCCTCACAAAATAATCATTCATTCATCTACAACCCTAAAAATAAATTGCTGCAGTTCCGATTTTTGAGGCTGTAGAGAATGATTTAACAGTTTCAATTGCTGAACCAAAGCCTATTCTCTTGCTTAGTCTCACTTTTTTTTTACATAGAGAAACCACACCTCTTCACATATGACTCTTCACCAGTACCTTTCGTATCTACTTTTACTTCCTGAATATCAAATACACTTACTGTACTGATGACTATTGTGAGCAAAGGATAGCTGGAGCAGAGAAATATACCTTCTAATCAGGTATGATTTAATTCTAATAAAAATGAATTTATCTTAACTTATTGAAGCTATGTGTACCTCAGGACAATATTAACAGATTGTTATTGTATTGTATTGTATTCATCCTGTCCATGCGCAAGCAACCTTATTGTCTAATTTAGGTGTAAGTTAGTTAATAAATTCTGAAATAATTAATTTCCTTTTTTTACAATTTTCACAAATGTTAACAAAGTAACATTATTTTTTGCTCTTCTTTTTTTTTCTCCCCAAACTTTCTGCAGACAGAAACTCATTCATACTGAAAAATCAGCGGTCCAAATGATATTAAAAGCGAAAGTATGTATAATTCTCTTAGCTATAACTACTGCAGGTGTTTTCTTTACGTTAAATTTCAGAGAAGGGGTTTCGTTTGAGGACATAAGGTTTCAATACAAGGTTACAATACGAAAAGAGCAACATTTCTCCAACAGTATAAAGGACGAAAACCCACTAAATAGATATGTCCAGGACGAAAACTTACAAGATAAAATTGTACAGGACAACATACAGGACAAAAATACACAGGATGAAAGCTTAAAGGACAAAAATGTTAAGGACAGAAGTGTACAGGATGGAAGCTTAAAGGACAAAAACGTACAGGACAACAATACACAGGACAAAAAAACACAGGGTGGAAGCTTAAAGGACAACAATGTTAAGGACAAAAGTGAACAGGACAACATACAGGCCAAAATAAAAAAGGATGGAAGCTTACGAGACAAAAATATACGGGACGAAAATGTCCTAATTAAGAGCACACAGGGCAACCAATGTGGTTGTAAGAAATGTTTTTCCAAAGATGATAAGTTGCTCATGAGTTGTTTCAATCCTTCAATTGAACCATTTTTGTCTGTGAACACCAAGCTTTCTGAGAATGTTTTCCAGTGGTGGAAGGTAAGCTAATACCACAAAACATTTTCTCCCCTTTTTTCAAGTTTTTCTTTTAAACCCTAACAGAATAATGTTTTTGGTGTGTGTAACAGCGCATACAGTATGAAAGACGCGACTTCAGTTACTACAAAGCAACAGTGGCCAAGCTGTTTACGATGTTTCCGTCCATTCCTGATCTTGGAAAGCCTAGCCCAGGCAAATGTAGGACTTGTGCTGTCGTGGGGAATTCTGTAAATTTGAAAGGTTCAGGTTACGGACCTTTGATTGATCATCATGATATCATTATAAGGTACAGGTCCAATTCTGCATTTTTAAAATCCACTTCAAATCCATTAAGCAGCAAACTAATTATCATACTTTGCTATTCAGAATGAACGCTGGTCCAACCAAAGGCTACGAGAAAGACGTTGGGACCAGAACCACTCATCATGTCATGTATCCAGAGAGCGCTGTAGATTTGGATAATTCAACTCATCTTGTAGTGTTTGCTTTTAAAATACAGGATCTGGAGTGGTCCACTAAGGCCTTGACCACAGGATTTTATGTAAAGTAAGTTTTTTTTTTTTTTTTTTTGGCTACAATTTTTTTTGTGTTCTGGTTTCCATCTCAGTTACTGTACATCACAAAAAAACAGAACGATAGAAAAAAACAACCACATTTAAAGATATATTTTTAACAGTACATCCAATTGCAACATATGGGGTAATACATGCATTTCCTGTTTTTTTTTTGTTTTTGTTTTTTTGCTTTTAAATACTATGTGATTAAACAGGAAGCGGAAACGTGAACCAATAATTGTGAAAATATGTTTTTTTCCCTTTATTAGACAGAAGGGTTTCAAAAAACTGCATTTTAACGGGTTTCACAACAAGTTGAACATGTTGCCCTAGATACAATACAGACCAAAAGTTTGAACACACCTTCTTATTCAAAGAGTTTTCTTTATTTTCATAACTATGAAAATTGTAGATTCACAATGAAAGCATCAAAACTATGAATTAACACATGCAGAATTATTTACTTAACAAGAAAGTGTGAAACAACTGAAAATATGTCTTATATTCCAGGTTCTTCAAAGTAGCCACCTTTTGCTTTGATTACTAAGGGGTAGTCACCTTAAATGGTCTTCCAACAGTCTTGAAGGAGTTCCCAGAGATGCTAACCACTTGTTGGCCCTTTTGCCTTTACTTTGCAGTCCAGCTCACCCCAAACCATCTCTATTGGGTTCAGGTCAGGTGATTTTGGAGGCCAGGTCATCTGGCGCAGCACCCTATCACTCTCCTTCTTGGTCAAATAGCCCTTACACAGCCTGGAGATGTGTTTGGGGTCATTGTCCTGTTGAAAACTAAATGGTCCAACTAAACGCAAACCGGATGGAATAGCATGCTGCCGCAAGTTGCTGTCATAGCCATGCTGGTTCAGTATGCCTTCAATTTTGAATAAATACCCAACACTGTCACCAACAAAGAACCCATCACACCTCCTCCTCCATGCTTCACAGTGGTAATAAGGCATTTAGAGTCCATCCTCTTCTGCTTGTTGCCTGCCCTTAGCAGTGGTTTCCTAGCAGCTATTTTACCACGATGGCCTGATTAACAGAGTCTCCTCTTAACACTTGTTCTAGAGATGTGTCTACCGCTAGAACTCTGTGTGGCATTGACCTGGTCTCTAACCTGAGCTGCTAATGACCTGCAATTTTTTGAGGCTGGTGACTCGGATTAACTTATTCTCCAAAGCAGAGGTGACTCTTGGTCTTCCTTTCCTGGGGCGGTCCTCATGTGAACCAGTTTCTTTGCAGCATTTGATGGTTTTTGCGACTGCACTTGGGGACACTTTCAAAGTTTTGCCAATTTTTCGGACTGACTGACCTTCATTACTTGGCTGCTTTTTTCTTGCCATGATACAAATTCTAACAGCTGTGTATCCATCTGACTTCTGCACAACACAACTGATGGTCCCAACCCTATTTGTAAAGAAAGAAATCCCACTTATTAAACCAGACAGGCTACACCTGTGAAGCGAAGACCATTTGAGTTGACTTCCTCTTGAAGCTGATCAAGAGAATGCCAAGATTGTGCGAAGCAGTAATCAAAGAAAAAGGTGGCTACTTTAAAGAACTTGGAAGACATTTTTTCAGTTTTTTGAAACTTTTTTGTTAAGTATATAATTCCACATGTGTTAGATCATAGTTTGGAAGTCTTTAGTGTGAATCTACAATTTTCATAGTCATGAAAATAGAGAAAGCTATTTAAATGAGAAGATGTGTCCAAACACTTAGTCTGTACTGTATGTCTTAATTTATATCTTCCTATTAACTTACCTTTTGTGATACATAAAAACTCACAATTTCTTCTAAAAGGATGTATCGTTTGTTGCATTTTTTACCAAAGGTAGCCAGCGTATGCGTTGAATGCTCATAAACATCTACTGTAATTAATATAACACTTTAAAACGGGCAGTGATTTTTTAACTTCAACTTTTAACAGAAAGAAAGTTGTTAAAGAAAATGTTTTTATCTCTAGTTGTTGCATACGTTCTTTTCATCTCTGATTTCCACTTATTGTTGTGATTAAATCTGAAATTGGTTATTTTTATTTTACTGATGGGATAGAAGTATTAAAACTAAGGCTAAATGCATTTTTAACAGATTGTATGATTAATTCAAAACATTCAATTCGAATAAATATTATGGAAGTTATTTTTTCACCTGTGCAATGCATGCTGGGTTGCTGACGTGGTTAGGTCATCTACTGTTTACTTAATTAGCTGGAGCTAACACCATAAGCAAAGGCTAACATGGCATCCAAACAAATCGTAAGATATTGATCTTACGATTTTTTTGGATTAATATTTGTTTAAAGTGACATAAAAACATCTTTCAGTTGTTGTAACACATATACAGTAGTAGCCATTCAAAATGTCCTCACTATCCTTGATGGGCCCTTGGCCAGTCCTTGGCTGGTCCACCTTCAATTCCTTATTCAAAATCAATATTTGTGCTAAAATATTCTTTCTGTCATGATATGTGGACATTAAGATCTAAAGAGAAGCTTCATCTCCTGCTCAGACTCTGTAATTCAGTAAAAGGGTGGAGTCAGAGTAAAAAAAATATGCAAGATGACACCACTTCAGTGGCAGGAAGTTGGAGGGGATTTGCAGGGAAGTGGGCTGCCATTGGTCTGCCATTTTCCTGTAAAGGGTCATTTTGAATGGCTCCTACTGTAACAACAAATATTTGAAAAAATCTTTTGATGCTAACCCTAAACAGCCTTGGTTAGAAACTGGAGCTCTTAGTAACAAAGCTCTCCATCTTAGCATCTCTTAGCAACAGCTGCCAACTCCCTTTGGTTCTCCTCATCTTCATTCCTCTACCAATTTCAAGGCCTTCCACTTCAAACGGAGGCTTAACATTACATTTTTTTTTCTTTGTTTTTTACCTGAGCTTTCATTCGTGTGAGAATTTGAGCCCCCAAAGTGTATCCTGCATTGTGCAGTACACAGAGGCTAAAGAGGAGTGATTAGATCCTCACATCCTGGCCAGGAATGGTTCAGCTGGATGAAAATGATATGTTTGACATTACTTTGGCTCTCTGATTTACTTAAACATTGTGTAATCCACATTTGCAAAGAAGGGATCTCTTCTTCTTCTCTGTCTTTATTTCCCGATAGACGAGTCTGACCAGCATATTTTCGGTTGTAAAGTGTGAGCAATTTGATCACATTACAGCATCAGGACAGTACAGTGTGAAAACAGATATCATGAACTGTGAACTTTTTAACTCTGCGGTTTCGTCCTACACTTTGAGGTGTAGCCAAGTACAAAGATTAAAAATATTTTATAGTGTATGCCCAGCTTAAAGAATGTCATAACCACCTTGTATGCTTTATATCTAAAGCTTAAATTCTAGCCAGACTTCAATTGGATTCACACTTTAGTCAAGTGCCATCTTAACTGCTAAAAGAGAAAATGTGAACAAATTGGAAAAGTTAAAGCCTTGACACATTCCAATTGTTACAAACCGGGTCTTACATGTACTTCCTGCACTCAAATGTCCTAAGGCTGCATTAAATGGTCTACAAATGAACAAATCAGATCCCTGGACCCTGTGTATCTAATGTCACATTTTGTTAAACTCTTCTGAACAGGACATCTAGGAAAGTAACACCAAAAATAAAAGCTAATAAAGATTTGGTAAGTATGAGGTTGAATGTAATTAACAATTTTGAATACAAATGCGATCATTCAATAAATCTGAGTCCTTTTTAACAGGTGATGGTGGTCAATCCAGCTTTTATGAAGTACGTCCATGAGGTTTGGATGAAAAGGAGGGGAACGTATCCATCCACCGGTTTTATGACTCTGGTTCTTGCTCTTCACGTATGCGATGAGGTGAGCCCAACTTATCCTCCAGATAATGATCAAGTTTCTTATGATCGTAGTAGAACATCTTTATCAGGGTCTTTAAAAAAATTTGTTAATCCTGGTAATGTCTATTAAGCCTTTTGCCTAAGGTCAAGTTACATTTAAGAAAAAAATGTTCGAATATAGAATTGCCATAAATTATTATTATTATATTGAGTTTTTATCAACAAGTTGATGAACTTTTATAGCTTTCAGAATCACCTTTAAGTCGTAGGGAAACGGCTGTTCCAACCGTTGCATTTCGGAATTCTCCTGAGTGGTGCATGAATTTACACCTGTGAATGAAGTGAACGTGATTGGTCGTTTATCAAGAGGGCGGTATTGTTAAGGCGGAAGGTTCGCAAGCAAGTTTGATTGTGGCTGTTTTCGCGGAAGCATCTTGCTTAACAGTTAGAAACTTAGTGTTCCATTGGGA
This sequence comes from Cyprinodon variegatus, assembly GCF_000732505.1. Classification (NCBI taxonomy): domain Eukaryota; kingdom Metazoa; phylum Chordata; class Actinopteri; order Cyprinodontiformes; family Cyprinodontidae; genus Cyprinodon; species Cyprinodon variegatus. The sequence continues at coordinate 354,363 of NW_015150495.1, read as the reverse complement.
CCAAGTAGCACTAAATTGGTGACTTAGCAACCACACTGTCAAGGAACGCTATGGACAGAGGAAACATGCAAGAGGAGGAGAGTATTGTGTTGGAGATCGTGGATGGGTCTCCTTCGTCATACATTTATTATTTAGAGGAAGAAAGCGAGGACGAAGATGTTGTGGAAGAGGACGCCAGGGCGGCAGAAGCTTGGTTTGGTGTAGAAGGCTTACAGCCGTACGTCTTTGAGCCCTTGCCTCGCAACGCTGCCAGTTCTGTTAGCTAAACGCCTGCTGAAGACACAGACGTCCATCCCCGTCAACACTGGGACAGAACTCAATGGGAAAGGAAATCATTTTTATTTCTTATTTCAAGCGTTGCGTATATTAGCTGAGACATATGAATCAAGATGCTATGACTGAAAAATTTTGATTGACATATGACCGTTGATATATGATTGGCCGAATTTAGATGTACAAGCTGACATATAACTAACTGGCCTGCATAAGATAACGAGAAAAACCCCCACAGATTTTAAGGCAGGATTTTTTTTCAGAAATTTTCTGCTACATGATTTTGTCTGATAAAGAGTACATTTATATTCATGTTTAAGCCAGATCTGACATTTAAATGTGATTTTCCTACAACTTTAAGCTGTAATTTTCTTTTTGCTTTCTCATTTGGTTGTTCGCCCATTATTTTTTACTGCATTGGTATTCAACATTAGGGTTTGGAAATAATAGGGTTAATTAGCTCCATTCAATGTCTCACCAACGCCTTTCGATGAGTTAAGTCCTGGACTTCAACTGCGAAGTCTACTGTGTCGTAGTGACTTTCCTGCAGGAGAGCCAATGGCCTCATTTTGTTGTAGCAGACAATGCTGTAGAAAATTAGTTTAGGATATTCTGAATGGGCAACACTTACCTGTATAGTAAGATCACTAACTTTCACTCTTAAAATCTCATAGTGAAAAAAAACAGAAGCTTCAATTAAAGTTTTCTATAAGCCTGTAGGGGACACAAGGGGAATTTTTAACCAATACTCCTACATAAAAATGCCCCGTTTGCCTGTAAATTAAAACCGCATTCTGACCTAAAGGGTCTCAGCCCCACAAAAATCTGCTGGAGGGAGCAGTGTGATATAAGAACGTGTCTATCCATAACAGGGAATGTGTTTCAGAGCAAACAGGGCAATCAGGAAATCAAAGAAAAAGCATCTGTCATTGGCTGCTAAAGATAGCAAAGGATGTGGTACCACATCCTGTTCAACTGAAGTAGCTGCTGCGTTGGTTGTCAGCGGGAACAACCAACCTCTGAAATTTTTTTCTTTAAAAAGAAACTTGGGTATTTCGGTTTGTTCTTTTGAATTTTGTTCTTTTTAACTAATACCTATCTGCTTTGCATAAATTCAGTTTTTATTTAGTTGCTGGATTAATTCATAAAACTGTTTATTGATCCTTATTTCAGCTGTAGCCCATTTATTCACTGGTATTATTTTTAACAATAGGGTAACTTTAGATAACAATGGGGTTTACAGCAGGTTTGGTAAACACTGCTCAAAGCTCTGTGGGTAGAAATCTATGTGCAATGTTGGAACTGCCCACCAAAATAAATAGTTCTAGGTGGAGGATAGTGTATTATCTATTTTCACTGGAAGGCCACACACCTCTTTCTCTTACTGTTTGCTTTGTTGAAGGTTAGTGTTAAGTTAATCAGTTTAAAAAAATATTCATTACTTCAGATAATGACAACATTATCTTCATCGAAATACATAAAAAAAGAAATAAATTTGGAAATGCCTTTGTGGAAAATATAAGTACCTAAATCAAAAATGCCACATGTCACTTCCTTTCTTGGTTTTCATACGTCAACACCCTTTCTTGACAAACAGCAGATTTAACTGAGCTTTTTCTGCACTTTGTGAACTGCTGTTGCCTGCCACATGACTTGTGGGTGAAACATCAGGCAAAAAAAGCACAGTAAAGTGAAAGTCTTTTCACCGGTTTCACCAAAAGAGGTGTAAAATCCTTTTTAGTGATGAAATTGGGTGGAACTTGCCCTATGCAAGACCAACACATTCTCACTCCCAACTTGTCCCAAAACTGAACTGCAAATAAAATTCTAGCCATAAAGTGGCCGTTGGTACTGTATGGTAACATGTATATTAATGTTTTTAGGTTTAGAGGTTAGGGTAAGGCATGTGTTAAGGCTGGTTTATACCCAGAAATCAGGTTGTCTGTGTGTGTGTCGCAGTTACGCAGATATGCCCCCGCCCCGTCCGCTGACACTCTGCTGCACATCTCCGAAAGTGTAGGTGACCGCACACCGCAGGCCTTTGATTGGCCAAATCTACATCCGCTCTACACTATGTGTAATTCCTGTTTGGTACTTTACTGGCTTGTGTTGTTTGTTTGACCGCCATTGCGGAAAAAAACGTGTGAAAATAGACCAGCTAGAAGAGCAAGGTGGGCGAGAACGCTGGGACCGTTTTTCCACCTGCATCCCTGTTTTTCGCCCTCATGTCCCTCCGTTGTCGCATAAACTGGCCCCACTTCCTCACCGACTCTGTCGTATCTCTCTTGCTTTGTTGCGTGGAATAACGTAGTGCAGACCACGCTTCGATGTTGGGCATAAATCAAAAATATCTGCATCATACCTCCGACAAGCTCACTGTGACACACCGCTGCAGGAGTATAACCAGCCCTTTAGTGGAAGTATAACAGTTTAAAGCATCATGAACTGACATGCAGAGGACTTGACCAAGCATCAAATTTTGATGAGTTGGAAATGAGATTTCCATTAACCATCAAATTGAGCAAATTGTAATTAAATAGATAAATCCATTAAAAGAAAACACTGAAATTTGAAATGAATGTTACATTTGCGAAAGATACTGCTAAGGTGAAAGAGATAGATGACGAAGAGGATGTGATGGAGGAGGGGATAGATTTGAAGGATTTTAACTGAGTGCGGTCCGAGAGGTAGGATGTAAACCAGTCTAATAAAGTGTGCAGATGCCAATGGAAGATAGCCTGTTGAGGCGGTGGAGTGACAGATGGTATCAAAGGCGGCTCTCATGTCAAAATGGATGAGGATGGTGAGAATTCCAGAATCAGCTGTCATGAGAAAATCGTTGGTAATTTATTTTCTCAGTGCAGTTTCAGTGCTGTGGAAGGGGCGGAAATCAGACTGGAACAGGTAATTGTGGGATAGGCGACTATGGGCGAGGAGTTGGGAGTTTCCTGTTTATTAGAAGATTTTGGAGATGAAGGGTAGATTAGAGATCAGAGGGCAGTTGTTGAAGTTAGAGTGTACCAGGTTTTTTCGGTACCTTTTTCAAAATGGGGGTAATGGCAGCAATTTTGAAGGATGTAGGGACAGTTCCAGTGGTGCGAGATGAGTGAATAATGGCAGAAATTAGGGGGATCAGAGAAAGGAGGCAGTCTTTAATAAATTGTGTGTATGGGGGGTCAAGTTGACAGGTGGATGACTTGGATTTTTGGGTGAGTTCCCTGAATTGGAGCAAGGAAAATGGGTGTGTGGATTAGTGAGAGTTGGTTGAGATGCTGATGTTTTAGATTTTTTTAAATGAAGGACATGATGGAGTTGCAGAAAGAGGTTGTGTACAGATGAGGAGGGAGAAAGTGCTGTGATTGGGTGTGGTGTTAAGTAGGGACAAAGTGTTCTTCGAGTTTCCCTTATTGGCAGTGTTTATACTGGTGACGTAGTGTGTTTTGTTCCTGGCAATGGATTCCTTATAACATATTATGTGGTTGTGCATTTCTTTGTGAATAATGAGACCAGGTGTACTGTAAATTTGTTTAAGTTGCTGACTTTGGGCTTTGGGTGGAGAAAGAAAAGAAAGAGATCTTTTTTCAAACGGTGCAAGAGTATTAAGGATATTGCTTTAATGAGAAACCAGATCACCAGGGTTGGGTTGGTTGTGGTTGCCAACAAATTTATTGTTCCTTTAATCCCGAAATAAAATGAGGCGTGGTGTTTTAAGGTGTTGAGAGGAAGTTTCACTGTAAATGAGCAGAGAAAGAAATCAGTTATGGGGAGTTCATCAGCTGTGATGTCAAGAGTTTTGTGCAAACTAGTAATAGACATGCGGCTACTGCCTTAACAAGACTGTGATTACCTGTTAAAAACAGGTCAAAATTATGATGTATTTTGGATTTATTTTACTGATTGTAACTTTTTTTGACAGAAGGAGTTGTTATTGACTGACATGTGATTTGTACCTTCAATTAAATATGTATTTTTTGTTTCCCTTTGCGGTTTTCTCTAGTCATGAATCAAATTCTTGGAAAAAAGTAGATGATCAGCCTTATAATTAACACACAGGTTGGAGAATATTTTTTTTTTCAATTTAACAAATGTTTTTTTTCGTTTGTGTGTTCCCAGGTCGATGTGTTCGGATTCGGAGCCGACAGTAACAGGAACTGGAGCCATTACTTTGAGGTTTTAAAAAACAAAAAATATGGAACAGGACCTCATTCTGGAACAAATGAGTATAGAGTCCTAAAACAGCTGGCAAATGAAAAAACAGTCAAGCTTTATAAAGGATCATGATCTTTATCAGACTTTAAAAATGTCTTGGAACATTTTCCTTAACCAGAAATCCATCCAAAAAGCTAAACCAGTTATTTTTCTTCAAACGAATAATCCAGAAAGATAAAAAAAAAAAGAAATAATAAATAAACCTTGCAAGGCTTAAAACAAGCTAAAAAAGGTACTTTTTAATTTTTTTTTGCAGATAAATGGGCTTAGAAACTTCTGCAACATTGGTAACATAATTATCAAATTAGAGTGACACCAGCATCAGATCAACTGGTTAGAAAATGAACATATACTTACTACAAACCTTTGTTTTTGTTTTGCTCAAAGCTACTTGCGCTAAGTTTTATTATATTTTGATCAAGACCATTTTATTTTCTATTTCATATTCATATCCTCAAAGTTTTCCTAATATAAATAAATAAATAGAAAAAGAACAAAGAAAAAAAAATTATATATATATCTTGCTATATTTTTTTTTTTAGTTGCTAACTAAGACACTTTATTGTGCATTAAAATTATTATACATGTAAGCTGACTTTAAAACCAACATTTAACTTAACTCTAGTGATTTAAAACATACCACCTATTGGGATTCAGAGTTTCTCGTGTGGTAAGATGTGTTGAAATCTTTTGTTATGAGTTATTATCTGTAAAGTAATGAGCAGGTGCAGATTTCCACAGACAGGTTAATATGAAGTATACTTTGATTATCGTCTCATAAAACACTCATAAGTTCTGTGGATACTACAATGGTGATCAACGCAGGTTCCTCCTTGTTGGTTTACATAATAATTGCCTGTGAATGTCATTAAGTAGTAATCTCGTTTTACTAATTTAAGCGGTTATAATCTGCATCTCCTGAAGCTATTAAAATAGGTTATTATTTATTTTTTTACTAAAATAAAATAAAACTAAACACTAGAAATAGTTAAATAGAATTTCCTTCGTTATTTAGAATTCTTTTTTTCTACACATTTATCATCCTAATATGTTTACTTTCAATGCCTGTGTGAATTCTTAGAAGTTATAATGTTGGAAAAAGGTTTATAAAACCACTAATGTATAAGGATATTAATAGTTCAGTCTCCCTCTGTCTGAAGGAACAATCAAGAGTTGAAGTGCAAAGGGGAATCCAACAGGGTTGCCCCTTTATTATTTCTTTTAGCTGTAGAGTTATTGGCTCTATTTCTTAAGAATAGCTAAGGTATTGAACCATTAAATGCAATAACTGAGCTTGCTGATGATAGCAATGAAAAATAGATCTTATATATTATACATTTTAAATAGATATCCAAAGTTATAGATAAGATAACATGTTTTCTAGAGCCTCTGGATTATACTTAAATATATAAATATAAAGTTATCAATTAGGCACCTTATACGACATCCCAGGGAAAAAAGAATTAAGTGTGACCATAACAAAGGATTATAACTCAAAAGAAGATTTGAATATTTTGCCGGTCTTAAAGATAACTCGTTATTCCTGGCTACAAAGAGATATGTCAACATATGCAGGATTTTGATCAAAAGGGTGGAAGCTCCTCTCGATTAACATATCCAGCTTTCTCTTATATAATCACTTGCATTTGTGACATAGTGGTATCTTATGCGGGAGTTTTCCCCGCAACCAGTGATGGGGAAAACTCCTGCATCAGATTCAGGTTTGTGGGTTCAAATAGCGGCTCCAGATTACAATGTGTGCAAGAGACTTAAACTTTATCTGGGAAAGTGGCTTAAACTGTGTGTGAAGAGAACTGATGGTGGCCATGATAGTGTGTGAGTGGCAAGCATGCGTTTTGGTGTGTGAGTGTGTAAATTCAATCTTTGCAAGGTATCTCCTTTAAATCTCAACTATGACTCCTGTACTGTAATGTTAACGTCTCACCCTATTTCTCCTAATGAATATTAAGAGAATAAAATGAGAATATCTTGAGACAAAATAGATACTAAAATTAGGTCCAAATGAAAAACTAAACTATATCTCATGAGCCATAGCAGAACAAACTTTGAGTAGTGAAATTTTCCTCTGGGCAATTGCTAGGATAAGCTGAACTTTACTGTTTATTACTATTATAATCAGAGTAGCACATTTCTTCATGATATATGTCACGCACTATGGGAACAAAAACTAGGCGGTGGATTAAAGCTGGTTGACAGAAAATGCCAAATGCATTATAACAATCTTTGACTGGCGGTTAACTTTGGGCACCTGGACAAGGAGGTTGCAATGATACTTAACTGACTTCATTTTTACAAAACAGTATCCAGCTTTTTAATGAGTTTCTAGGTGTGTTTGAACCTTCTGTGACATAAAACCTCACCGTTGCCCTGGAGGTTGATGGCTGATGGGCTTGATTAAATTCTTCAATGAAATTTTTCAGGGCAGACAGGTTTGGGAACTTTGAAATTCTAGAACATACTCCGCCCTAGCTGCTATTGGAAATGCGATTGTCAAGATTTTGATCTTGATAATCCTCTTAATCAAACAATCAAAGTTGTTTTAATTATAAAATATTGAGTCATTTATTCCGTTAAAAGTACTGTCTTCTTAAAGAAATCGTGAGCTTTTGCGTCTAACAAGCAGCATAGCAGAGTAATAGTCAGATACTCAATCTACAGCTACATTTTGTTCGTCCTGTGACCTGTCGCATTTATCTACTTAATTCAATTCTTTAAAGTGGAACCAAGTTGTCTATGAAACGTCTGAAGCAGCTTTCTCTACCCTTTTGTAACAATGAAAATTCTTGATATTCATTCCCTCAACGGTTGCTCTGTAGAGCAGTTTAAAACCTAATACTTGTAATTTGTTACCTTGAGAATACTTCCTCATGAGTACCTGTCTAACACCACAAAGATAATGAGCCCATCCTACTAGTTTAATGTTACATGCTTGTCACTTTATAGCATAAAAAAAAAAAAAAAACACAGAGGTAACCAAGTTCTTGAACAGATCATTTTCCAATTTTTTTCTTATTTTCTAAACCCTGCTTCAATAAAAATGTTTGTTTAGAAAGAAGTCCAGTATTTAGATGTTCCTGGTGAATGAAGAGATGTCACTATTATCTTTTAGTGTGAATCATCATGCAGACGTAGATGGTTTTCCAAACCCTTTTCATATACATAGAAAATGTGTAGACATAGACAGTACATGAGAGACGCTGCATTATCCTCATTTATGGAAAGATGATTATTTATTCAACTGAATAGGTGTTTACACAGTGAGGGATTCTGCTTACTGTTCTTTTTTATGTCTTTTTTGTGTAGCAGAATTTTTTTCTACTTAAATCTTTAAAACGCTGTTACAGGTCAAATATTTATTCTTATAATAAAGCTATATTTAGTGTATTTTACCTTTTATTTCATGTATTTGAGTTATTCAAAACTACTTTGTTTTTCTTTCATTTTGTATCTGCAAACAAACAATTTCTCACAGTTGTTATTAAAGTCAATTTGTTTTTGTTGGGCTGATGTGTTTTACTGAATGATTGAGACAAAGAGTTCTATAAATAAATAACTTAAATAAATTAAACATTTTAAATATAATTTATTATCTGCAATAGGATGACATGAAGAAAATTGTAGATAGACTTGACATTTTGATCATTCTATACTTTATTCTCCTCTATTAGTTTTTGTATGGCTTTTGGAAATCCAAAAAATATCACATTCGGTGATTCCTTAGGTTGAAGAGTAGAGTGAATATTTTAAAACATTAAAGAACATTTCTCTCAGTTATTATCACATTGAAATTCCAGAAAAAATTTTTGCAAATGAGTTCATATAGTTCTTAAAAAAAAAACAATTCAGAAAATCAAAAGAGGTTTCAATGATCTAGATCAGGGGTGTCAAACTGGATCCAGAAAGGGCCGTGTGGCTGCAGGTTTTCTTTCCAACCAAGCAATAGCTTGGGGCGGAAATCGTACTGATTCTGCTAGCTTGATGTCAGTCATCTCATCAAGGGAGTCCAATCTAAATATGATAAATGGAGTCTGTGTTGCTATTGTTTGGTTGGAAAGAAAACCTGCAGCCACACGGCCATTTTTGGAACCAGTTTGAAACCATGAATGAAAGCACAATGAAGCACTTCTACTTAACAGAGTAAATCATCATCTAAATGAGAAATACACACATACATTAATAAAATCCATGTTGGCAGATGTGTCGGTAAACGATATATGCAGGGTTTTCTTCTGTAGAAAAGAAAGTGTGCAATCTAAGATAAATACAAGGAGAAAATAGAGAACGTTTGAATTGGCAATGACTGAAGAACTTGAAGTGAAAAAACAGGCTTTGTCAAGGTGATGAAACTTGAATGAAAGGTGTAGCGAAACAACAGAAAAAAACAACAAACACAACTGTTCCAACAAATGTCTTCATGTGGAACAATATAATACAACCATCTAGATTAAATGCAGCTCAGAGATGGAAATCGCTCATGATAGAGGAACACTTTATTTTTCAAACAAAGGAAATAAATTTAGGAAAACCTATATTAAATTACATTTTGTCTTTTCTTTTTGGTGCATTTTTTATACTTTTAATGCTGTTCTGAATTGGATTGTTAATGTTTAATCATTCTGATTTGTTAGGCCTATTAGGGACATTATGGATGCCCTCCCACTGCAGGCCTTAATGCTTAATGTTTAGCGTAGTCGTTCACATTTCCAAATATCTGCGACTTTAAGGGATCTCCTGGGTCCCACATGGGCAGTAGAGGATGCACTGATGTCACAAGCGATGGTAGTACTGGAAATGACCTGGCAGTTTTTAATTTCTTTCCCTACCTCAGCATTAACAGTGCAAAAGGTGTGATTAACAGTTCAAAAAGGTTGAAAATAAAGACTGCTGCTCACATCGTCTGATTAGGTTGTTTTTCTTTCTGGTTCTGCGTAGCAACATACATACATTGATGAGTATTGATGATATTCAAGTTGGATGAATGTGACTTGGCTGTTCAGACACAGGTCGCATTTAAAATGATCATACATGTATCCATCTCAGGACCAGCCAAGGGGCCTAGGACACAATGGAAAAAATCTGATCTGCGTTGTTCAGATTGTCATGACAAGATCAGGTAAAGGTCTCACATGGCTAAAAAAAAGGATTTTGGTCACCTCAGGCTTCAGTGTGAATGTAGCCATTGTTTCTGCATAGATAAGTCTTTTGCCCAAATGCAAGAAATCAATAAAAAGTAGCAAACACATTATAGGAGCTATATTATTTGAGGCCATTTCATACCATGTAAACATGTTGGTTCAGAGAAAGGCTTTTATATGCAGAAAATACAGGGGATAGAATGTTTGAACAGGAAACCCTTACACACAGAAAATAATCAAGCAGTTTATGCATCAGAAAAGCTTGGCAATAACATCTTTTTCCTTTTAGGTAACAGGTTCAGAGCAGGTGACAGAGATTTACACACATTTTGAAGGCCAGTCGCAAAACAAACACACAACATGTAACAAAAGGCTATAAATACACTGATAGGGGCCTGGCAGCTTTGGGGAAAATTATTTGGAACTATTGTAAGCGCTGTAAGTTTTTGTACGGCATATTTTGGAATTCGACCTGTTAATAAAATGTTTCCCCCCCATCTCAATCGTCTCCAGCGTCTTGATTTTTTGTCATAAGAGAATTCTACCATTTTGAACCCCAACAACATCAAGGTGGGAACATTTCTGGAAAGTTTACTGGGAGCGATTGTAAAACCACAAACCAATGAGGAGCAATGTGGCTTCTCTAAGCCCTGTAAATATGCTGAATGAGGTGTGGAAGTGGGGTTTTGGATTTCCTTGAACCACATTGAGGGATTAATACACCAACAGGATATTGGATTTCAAGGTTTATTCAGTTCCCATTCAGTTTGTGGAAGCTCAGGGTCACAAAGCTGAGCCTTTTTTCAGTGGGTGCCATACACTATACCTGGGCTGCTCCTTATTACTAATATTAAACTAATATTTAAGATATGACAAAAGGTCTGGTTTATGAGGTTTGTCCTTATCAAATAACTTGAAATGTGTTTTCAATATGCACTGGTGAGATTTGTAGCTGAGTTCAGTGTCCAGGATGAGAATCAACACCTTCAAGTATAATGCTTTCATTTTCTTTAAAAAAAAAAAAAAGGTAGGCTACCTCTCCTGAGTTTGGTGGAGTGTAATTATTTTAATATAGTGTCCTTATCCATTCTATTCACTTCAGTTTATTTCTATAGCACCAATTCACAACACATGTCATCTCAAGGCACTTTACAGTTCATCACATCATACAGTCAAATTGATTCAGTTTTCTATCTAAGGAAAACTAGTTGATTGCATTGACTCGAAGATAATCCCTTACAGTAAGCATGCTTGTAGTGACAGTGGAGAGGGAAAAACTCCCTTTTAACAGGAAGATCCAGTAGAACCAGGCTCAGTGTGAGCGGCCGTCTGCTGAGGCCGACTGGGGTTCAAGGAGACAGAAGCAGAGATACAAGAAGCAGCTGTAAAAGGCGGCCCCGTCCAGGAAACACACAGCGCCAGGTAGACGGCATTTTTGGATAAAAAAAAACATCTCAAATGAGCCTCCTGCCAGACTGGAGGGGATTTTCCGTTCAGGGGGCGGGAAGTGTATACAAAGCGTTATTTGAGATTTTGGATGAAAATTGAAAGTACCGGAATATAAATTAAAATCGCAGGCAGGTTTCAACATTTTATTTCAATGTAGGTGTTTATAAACTGATTTGTCACAGTTAGGTTAGAAAATATTTTAGTGGAGTAATAATGAACAGAGCTTGCTCTCTTTTCCTTGCACATAAAATAAATCCATCCTCCTGGAGTTAAACCCCTTCATATTTATTCATTGTTCATAATATTCTGCCAGATCTGTAGTTTTCACAACTTGCATTCAGTGGGAAAATTCCTAGATTAGCTTTTCTGATCGGTTAATGCTCTGCGTCACTCTGCAAAAGTTCCGATTTTTTTAACTCTACGCTCATATGCGCCAACATCCTGGCACTCGGTGATCAAGATGCGCCGCTCTGGATGTGACGCAGAATTTTTAAAAACTTCTTGATAGACTTTGCATGTAAGTCAGATGCTCTGATAACCAGAAGTCATGTGAACACACAATAAGAATTTCATAGCAATATGCGTGTTTTGGTCATGATTTAGCCTCGGTCGATCATCATCTCCCCCTAGTGGTCCGGAGTACTTTTCTTTTTAGTTGTTTGCATTTATTTACAGTTTTTCTTAAATGTTATTTCTTTTTGCTGCTTGCTACTTTTTCCACTGATCCTGTCAAAGAAATTAGAGTTTTAAATTCATTCATCTCCTACATCTTTTCTATTTTAGTACTCAAACACTACAGTATGTTGAACCCTTGGGCGCTGAAGCTAAAACTGTCTTTTGGTGATTCCTTTTAGTTTATAACACATTATAAGCTTATCAGAGCTTTAATCATTGAGCCGGTTGCTTCTTTTAACCAACATAGCATTTGTTGGTGTACTACATCCTCGAGTTTCTGTTTGTGGGCAGTCCTAAAAAAAAAAAAAAAAACATCCACACACATACCTGTGATACTTCTCTAATCCTGTTCTGTTAGGAAAGTAAATATTCTGTCCAGTGCATGAAATCAACCCTCTTCGTGTAAAAGAGGATCCTCTGCTTCCCTAAGGTAAGTAATCTTATTATTTAAGGAAGGTGCTTATTACAAGGTAAGACATGAATTAAATTATTAGGTTATAATTTGATTTGAATGCATGAAGGAATTTGTTTCACAATATTATCATGGTTCTTTGTACTGTATTCTTTAGAAAGACTTTAGTTTTGTTGTTTAATTTTTTTATTTTTTCCATTAGTGTTTAAGCTGTTATTTCACTTTTACTCATATTATACTCTTCACTTGCCCATAAGGGGTTTATTGTTGACAATACAATTTCTTTTGTCTAATGCAGGTATAAACTGAAAACTGCTTTTTATTCTCATATCCAGGATGAGTCTAAAGCTAAAGCCTGCCATTTTCCTGCTTTCCCTAATCGGTGTTGGATTGATTGTTTTAAGTGCATTTTCGGATTGCAATGGATGGCTACAGAGTTTTGCCCCGACTGCTTGTTTTTCTGATAAAAACGCTAACGTGCTGTTTGTCCGTCGTCTCAACCGGTCAATCAAACCGTTTCTGTCTGCAAAGACAAAGCTGTCAGAGGATGATTTTAACTGGTGGAAGGTATGCTGAAAAAAAAAAAACCCATTACTAATAAATAAGGGGTTGCATGTTTCAGTTCAGGTGTTACTTCAAAGCTGACCTAAACAACACCTTTGTTTTCCAGCGCATACAGATTGAACACCGTGACTTTGCTTTCTATAAAAATACAGTGAGTAAACTCTTTGAGATATTTCCACCCGTTCCTGATCTTGGGAAAGCTTGCTCGGAAAGGTGTAGGACTTGTGCAGTAGTGGGAAATTCAGTTAATCTGAAAGGATCACGTTATGGACGCCTGATAGATTACCAAGATGTCATCATAAGGTGAGCAATCACCTCCTTATTTGTTAAGTAAACAAGTTAAGTTAAAAGGTCAACCAAATATGCTCTTTTGTTTTGTTTAGAATGAACTTTGCTCCAACCAAAGGCTTTGAAGAAGACGTTGGAACCAAGACAACATACCGTGTCATGTACCCAGAGAGTGCTAGCGATTTAGATAACTCTACTCATCTTGTGCTTTTTCCGTTCAAAATACAAGACCTTGATTGGCTTATGAAAGCTTTTACAACAGGATTTTCTGGCCGGTGAGTGTCCAATGTGTTTGTATTTTTGTCTAAATTGATTGAACTATTCCTATACAGTCGAGTATAATTTGCAGTGCTTTTAAGTTAGAAACATTAAAACAAACATTTTACTACTGGACAAATACAATGGAAGGTGATCGAAATTATCAAATGAAGTAAACAGAAAGATAAAATATGTCATAGGATGAATTACAGACTAAATATTGGCTACATCTACGTTTGCCGAGGAAAAAAACAAGGTAAAGCGATTTAATTGAAGGTTAAGACCATACACAGAGGCGTTTCTAAACCAAATTACCATTATTTATTATTTTGAAATCATTATTAATATGAAACTGTTCCAAGGTACCTATCAGTTGAGGTTTTTGTACAACCTTATTTATTATAGGGCCAGGACCAGTTGTACGGGGGCACAGGCCCCTTTTGGCCCCCATATAGAACTGGCCATGGTTACACAGTACACGTAAGGTATATGAAACAAAGAAGAGTAAAGAACAGAGGTGGGCAATACTGGAAATTTCGGTATTGATCCGATACCAGGTAAATTCAGGTTAGATTTTGACGATATCAATACTGATAACGATACTTTTTTGTATTTAAGTTTTATGTATCATGGAACAGTTGATCTTTTAGTGTTTGGGGGATTTTACAATGTTTCGAAGCAATTTAAAACTAAATATTGCTTGTTTTGTTGGCAATACTAAGCCACGGTATGGTATAAGATGGTGACGAGAGGGGAGGGCAAGCTGTAAAGTGTTGTGACAGACAAGGAGACTTTGGCGGATATTATTAAGTCAGTCCATGCAACAGAGAGAAAAGGTATCAATATTTTTTTTATTTTTCAATATCAATACCAGTGTTGGTATTAATATTAACGATATTAGGATCAATCCACCCACCTACAGTAGAATAGACCTCTAAGTTCTTCTGGAAAAGGTCTTAAATTGGTACCTAGAAAAATACAGAGACCTTCTGCCATCTCTTCTACCTTACGTTGTGGTAATAACTGTAGTGCCATAAAGAAGATTTCATACCCGCTTTTACATTTTTTACATTAAGTGATGTTACAGCAGCAAACATCAGTTAACAGTAGTGTTGCACCGATACCGATACCAGTATCGGACGGGGCCCCGATACTGCCCTAAAATGGTGGTATCGGTATCGGCGAGTACCAACAAATAGGGCACCGATACCATTTTGAGAGCCATAAGTTTATTCAACTATTGTCACCCATTCCTGATTGGCAATAAAAAGATCTACTGGATTCACTTTTTTATTAGATTTTTTCCTGCTTCACAAAGGTAGGCAGCAGCTTGACAAAGCCATGACGGCAATTATTTTACATTATTATGGTATCGGTATCGGCCGATACTGCACAGCCAGGTATCGGGTATCGGTATCGGGGCCAAAAAATGGCATCGGTGCAACACTAACACTAAAAACAGCGTGTTATTCTCTTTGATTTTTAATCCAAAATCATGTCCTGTTATCCTACAGATCATATGCACCTTTAAAATCCAAAATTAATGCCAACAAAGATTTGGTAAGTATTGCTTTTGATACACTACACTTTTCATTTGCCTAAAAGGGTAAAGCTTGATAAATTGAAAAGCTGATCCTTTCTAACAGGTAAAGGTGATTAATCCAGCTTTTATGAAGTATTCTCATATGGTCTGGCTGGAAGGAAAAGGGACGTATCCATCCACCGGTTTTATGACTTTGATTCTTGCACTTCACATTTGTGATGAGGTAAGTTTTAGTTGATTTTTTAAATGTAATTTTCTGTAATTATGTTCATATACTTTACTATTTGTAATTCAGTATGATTAATATTTTCTCTACACACCCCCAATTTTTCTTTTTATCAATAGAAATTTATTTATTAAAAATACAACTTTACTTAAACCTAAAAGAAGAAGATTTATAGTCCTTTACCATGCTGATATCCTTATTTATAAAATTTGAAGAACTAAATTTCGTGAAAATCTTATTTTCTAATATTCCTTATATGACCCACCCCATTGAATATATTGCAAAACATGGACACAAAATCTGCGGATGTACAGCTCATTTGGGAGTGAAATATCAGACGATTTGCGTGTTCGGGTGAGACAGTTGCTTCTGTCCTGAATTTATCTGATCAAACTTTCCTCACGGCATTTTAACGGACCCATATTAGGACCAACAGCAACACATTCATAGACTGTACAAAAGGGATCTTTGTTAATCGTCCTCATAGAAAAGATTCAGTTAACCATCTCATACAAATTTACAGACGTCACTGTTCCGATGCAGGAAACTGGCTGCTGTGACTGTTGACAAAAAGTCAGTCAGTAGCCTTTTTTAAGAACCGATGGTAACTTCTATCGTGTGAATGGTGCTTTTTATGACTACCAACCTGAGAGGCTTAGACTATAAAACAATATCTAACATTTAACATTTTAATATCATGCAGAATAAATGCAAACATTTTCCTTCAATATGCTATCAAACACAATATTTCACCTTCCAGTTAAAATACTTGAGTCAAGATGACAAGGCTAGTAACATTCAACAAAACTACTCAGTAAAGATAAATGAACAAGGAAAACTTGTAAAATATCAAAACGAATAGCAAAAGGGACAAATAATACCTCAAACTAATAAAAAGAAAAAAAAATATAGTGAAATTACATTTCAGCTCGCACCATGCACACAAATGATCAGTTCAATCTGAAAAACTCACATGGAGAGAAAAGACAATTAGACAAAATTTATTGATACAATTACTTAGTCTTTGGCGCTCAAACCTCAGCAGGAAACATAGCGCTGAATTTTGATAGATATGCATGAACAGGAGCAAAGAATAGGACTGTTACCCCCCCAGGGCTGAAACTGGTGGTGGAGATAGATGAAGTTGGTCAGTCTGTAGACTGCTGGTTAGCGAGACGGTCTGCTGAGCTTTATGGGGAGATCCAGGGAACTGCGTGAGCTGATACTAGAGCTTCACTCAGGGACCTGGAAGATGGAAGTCCAGCTTGGATAACACAGGTTGAGAGAACCTGTCCATGATGAGCAAGCATGATGCGACAGTGGGGAGGAAAAACTCCCCATTGGGAAAGAACCTCTGGCAGAACCAGGCTCAACATGGCGGTCTTCTGCCGGACCGGTTTAAATGAGATCCGGAAAGAGTCTGGGAGGAATGATGCTCTGATGACTTTTTAGCTACGATGGTGGATGAGGGGCTGGGCGTGGGTTGAAACGGTGTCATCTAAATGAAGTCAGGCAGCGCAACCACCACCTGCGCACTAGGTAGCAGACGAGTTACGGATCAGAGGCCTTTTAAGATGAACTTTGGATGCTGATTGGCTTTCAAGGAAGCGTGACTCAAAGCTGATTGGCTTTTTCGTAGACGGTCGAAGGGTAGTATTCAGTTTCTTCAGTTGAACTTCCGCCTAGGCTCTATATTGAAGGCCTGATTAGATAAAAAATGTCTCGTGTAAACATGCAAGACTATAGATTCTAATCCGATTTGGTCCGATTTGATCCGTTCAGACTCATCTACTGTTGTTTCTGATGCCAGTTTAGCAGAACACTTGGCAGTTTCATGTACTCACAAAGGAAGACTTGGACAGAAAAAAACTCATGTCCCTGTGCAAACTGTGCCCACTGGGACTTAACAAAGAAGTTTTGTCAACCAGTAGTTGGTGTTTGGCTCCTCTTGTTTTTTTTTTTTACCAATGACTTTCTAGTCTCTGTCATGTGTTCATCCATGTGCCTGCTTATCTTTACTGCTATGATGCCAGACAGCAGATTCCATGTTATGGAGAGTCGGGCTATTCCATGTTTTTGATAGTTTTGTTGATGTATTTGTGCAAACTGTGCCCACCGGGACTTAACAAACAAGTTTGTACGTCACCAAGTCCACTTCAACTTTAAGCATCCGAGCTATCTTGAGAAGCATCTCCTACTGAATAAGGAACGTAACAAATCTTTTTGAATCCAGATCTTTTCAGCAGAATCTCAATGTCCCTGCATGTTTCTGAAGCTCTGTGTACGTTGGTTAAATAAAGGCTTCACTGCACATCCAATATACCTTGAATAGAAGGTATATTGTAGTTTCCATTTGTGTTTATATATTCTGATCACACATTTAAAGGGTGAAATATGAGGTTCTACTCTCGAGGATTGTGGCTTTATTTACCAAATGAACTTGAACTAGTTCATTTATAGGTTAGTGCAGTGGTTCCCAAAGTGTGGGGCGCGCCCCCTAGGAAATTTTATTGTAATCCAAAGGGGGGCCCAGAAGAAAATCTTTGGGAACCACTGGTTTAGTGAACTTAGTTCATTTAAAAAAAAAAGTAAACTTTGAACATTAACTATTTCATTTTCATCTGTGTGAACTAAACTTTAAGTTTGTTCTTTCTGATTATGAAATGGCACAACATTGCACACATCGGGATTGGATCATTTTATTTGTGTGTGCATGTAAACAGAGCAGCATACTGCTCTCTGAAATCAGGAGCTATAGATTCCTGGGGTACAAAGCCTGACCTAAAAAACATAGATAAGCGGAAGTTGTGAAGGCTGCATGACAGTATGGTGAAAAGAGGAAGGGGCAAGTCAAATATTAAAGGACGGGTCAAACAATAAATGCTGTTAATATTAATTTGCATGTAAAAATGTTTTTTTTTTTTTTTTTTTTACAAATACAGCAAACCAGGAGGATAAAACTATAACAATGTGTTATCCATGTGTTTTTGTTAACAGATCCATGTGTTTGGTTATGGAGCAGACAGCGATGGAAACTGGAGCCATTACTTTGAAGCATTGGAAAACAAAAATCTTAAAACGGGACCACATCCAGGACAACATGAATATGAAATAATAAAACAGCTGGCTGATGAAAAAACAGTTGAGCTTCATCAGGGTTCATGATCAAAACCTGATTATTATTTCTTTTATAAATAGATTATTATTTCTCATAATCTTTTAAAATCTTTGGTTTAAGACTATTTATGTTACACACCATTAACATTGGTAATGTTATCATGGGCTGGTTGAAAATCATTGGTTTGGGATTTTCAGTTTAATTCACTTAAGTCTGCATCACAGAATTATATTGGAAATTCTCAGATTTTTGTCTCCCTGTTTTTAATCCCTTAATGTTTGTACTTTACATTTTGCTATTAAGCAGATTTCTGCTAAGTTAGAGTTGATGACTATACAATGTCATAATGCAGCGCAGCTGAAACAATTATCACAAAGTTTATATTTTATTTTAATTCATTCATAGCTTCTAAATTATGTTATCATATGTAAATCTGAAATAATTGTGATGTCATCCAACTCAATCCCTTACCCTACTGTTTAACTATATGCTACTCTTTGGCAATGCACGGGTAAAATGAAGGTGCGGAATAAAAACAACTGGTATCGAAACACATTAATTTTTTCCGGGATTTTATTTTTTCAATAGAAAAATGTTGTTTGTTATCCACCGTTTCAATGAAGTGTAAACTACAGTAATACGTAAGATCTACTGCAGCTGTTTCTCTTATTTAATTTTTTCCTCTGATTCCTTTTTCACATGTTTTTCTGAGATACTTTGTTTCATATTATCTGGATGAAAAGTTTTTTTAACAATTTAAATCTTTATTTACAAAGACTTGCTCAAGTCTGGTTATTTATTTATTTATTTATTTTACCAGCCTTTAATTGTTCTACTACGTGATAAGATGTTTGATTGTAGCTTGACTTGAATATTATGGTATAAATAATCAGTGAAAAGATCTTGTCTTTAGAAACTGTGCTTCCTAAAGGTTGGTCACGCCAGCTTTGAAAACCTGAAAACAGGAATGAGAATGCAAACAGAGAGAAGGAAGCTTGGCAAAGGGTTTCATTGCGTGACTTGTTGGAAAATAGGTAAAATGTAAACACAGATGAAAGAAAAGAACACTGACACTGAAAATCCAGTAATGCAACATTATGTAATGCAACATTTAATGGATTTTTTTCTCCAATATATTTTTATGACGTTATTGTCAGATACACTAATGGCAATAAGTGAGCAAAGAATACAATAAAATGCAAACAGGACAAGATGTTGACGATTCTGATGGAGATACAATAATCATAGTCCTTCTTTGTGCACTGACCTTGTCTAATTGCGTGTTATTGAATGGTGAAGCATAAGGTTCAGAAGGTTTTGAAGAAATTTGTTTCCAGGTTGGGGCTACCAATGACCGGTTGACATCTAATATATTTTCTAAAATGAGAGGTTTGATTCCCATGCAGATTTTTTCATCTTTTTTTTTTATTTAATTGCCACACTTTAATATCTTAGTTCATGCAAGATTATTAAAATGTCAGTTAAAGTTAACTTCCTGTGTTACCTGTACAACTTGGATGTCAAAATAAAGTAAAAAAAAAAAAAAAACATCAAAAGCATCTTTGACGCTCCTGAAGCGTGTCCAGTAAAGAGTGTCCAGATGCTTCAGATGCTTTTGCTGCTTCTGTGTTAAGTGGCAGAGAGTGGCTTTGCTATATTTACAGTTTTAATATATTACTTCGCTGTCAGAGCAGCACAGGCCTACGTGCACCAGCAGTACTCCGTCACTGGAAATCCCCAGAAACAGCAGCTCTGGCCTGGTCATCTCTTCAGGGTTTTGCACTAATGTTTGCTGGAAGGCGTTTTCCATGTATGTAATCCAAATTGCAAACACCAGAATAATAAAAGCGAGCATACAGTAGCAGCCATTCAAAATACCCCTTCCCTGTCACACAACAGCTTTTTGGCAATCCACTTCAATCCAACTCCCAGCAAAATCCCCTCCGACTTCCAGCCCCTGGGGTGACCCCCTTTTGCATATTTTTTTTTACTCTGACTCCACCCTTTAATTGAATGACAGGGTCTGAATAGGAGATAATGCTTCTCTTTAGATCTTAATGTCCACAAATCATGACAGAAAGAATATTTTTAGTACAAATATAGAGGTTTAAAAAGGAATTGTAGGGGACCAGCCATGGATCAGCCAAAGTTCAGCCAAGGTCCCTTCAAGGAAAGTGAGAACCTTTTAAATAGCTGCTACTGTATTTAGCCTGCAGGTTTTGACATTTTAGGTTAATTTAGATTTTATTAAACTGTTCCAGAGGAGAGATCATAGCGATCTGCATCAGTGGTTCTGTGTCTGGCTCCTGCCAGCTCCCAGATCAGGATCTCTGATTGGTTAATGTGACGCGTCAAGCATTGAAAGTTTAATTTTTCCAACTCCAGGAGCAGCCGCTTGAGCAGCACTTCACGTGCCTCAGATTCTCGGAAGCTCATGAGGTACTGCTTCAACTGGTTCTACGGGTCAAGATGTGCTGCTCCTGCTGCTCAAAACAAGCTGCAGGACCTTTTGATGCGCCTTGATGCACGTCAACCATTGGCTTCAACTAGCTGCTTCTTCTGTCTCTATCATGCGCGATCTGAACATAGCATTACTCTAGCGTTTTTTTTGGGGCCGTTCATTATTTACACAGGAATCTTTTTAAACATAATTTCCAGCAGATCAGTAAGTGTTGCCCCCCATTAACATTAGAAGGTTGGTTTGATAGTTTAAAATAAAATTCAGACTCTTATCATTAAAAAACAGATTAAACAAAATAGAGAACATGAAATAGCTTTTAGGACAGATGTTCTCTTGGAACTCATCATAATCCAAAAAATTTTCAAAGATATTTCCGACCACAAAGGTAAAGACTGATTCTTTCTAACAGATAAAGTGGAATAACCCAGCTTTTATAATATGTTCTAACAAGATCTGGCTTGTAAAATTAGGATGGGCGGTGTCCATCCGCAGGCTTACATCTTAATTTAATCCTAAAATGAAATATCCACCTTCCTTTCCTATTAAAAAAGCAAATAAAAGTTATGATATCTGTTTTTTTTCCTCATATAAAATGTTTTTTATTTGAATCTCCATTAGCAGCAGACATCGGTCTTACTTGAAAGTAAAATATCTAGGACAACCAGTCTCCCTGGTGCTGCAATTATCTGATGAAGCTTCTACCGCAGTATGTTCATGGAACCAACAGCAAAACAGTCTTAGAGCTTAAATAATGGATCTTTTCATGATACAAAAGACAACAGCATCATGTCATACCAACTCGTTGATGTGTAGTCATTGTTTCAATGCTGGAAACCGGCAGTTACGACTGTTGGCAGAAAGTCAGTTATCTGATTTATGAGGAAGCAAGGGTAACTTCTGGTAAATTATGTGAATGGAACTTTTTATGACTATTCAATTCAGAACTCTGGCTGAAGCATTTTGGATCAGCTTAAAGGCTTTTGATAGTAAAGATAGTAAAGAATTACAATGGTTCAACCTTGAAGTAACAAATGCATGGACTAGTTTCTCAGTATCACCCCTGGACGGGATATTTCAATTTTTTTTTGCAATATTGAGCAGATGAAAGAAGGAAACCTAGATACGTTTTTGATATGGGATTTAAATGACAGGTCCTGATCAAAAATAACACCAAGATTTTTTACTTTATTATCTGATTAATCCGATCCAAATGAAGTGAATGACTAATCAGCTACTTTTTTAAAGACTCTCATTCAAAGACTATGACTTATTTTTTGTCTGCATTAAGGAGCAGAAATATAAGAGTCATCCAGGTGCCTGTAATTTATGTAATGGGTTAGCTTTATCCGGATTTATAGACAGATATAGCTGAGTATCATCAGCATAACAGTGGAAATTAATCTCATGCTGTCTAATAATTCTACTAATTGGGAGCATATATATAGTAAAGAGAATTGGTCCTAGCACTGATCCCTGTGGTACTCCACAGGTAACCTTCAGTCATGGGAGTAATGGCGTTGAAAGTAGCGGTGTTACTAATGCCGTTACCTTTTTTAGTAACGAGTGATCTAACTAATTACATTGACTGTAACTATAACGCAGTTACCATTTCCCGACACCCCATTACTGCACATTACTGAGGTCACACAATAAACCTTTTTTTCATGATAGGACTCGTGCGCGCCTTGTCATGAGAGAGGGGAGGCTGAGATTTGCTGATGTATAGTAAGATTATGTCTGTCAGTATGGTAGGTGGGTGTTTCCGCTGGCGGGTGTTAACGTACAGCACTCAGAGAGAGATGGAGAGTGAGGAGGACTCCAGCAGCAAAACAGCGTTTTCCAGATGGAAATACCGGTGTTACGTTGAGCTGGGGGAGGCGCCGGGCAGGAGTGGGCATACTTCTTGCCCCCCATCTCGGCGCCTGTACATTGGGGTTCACCCCGGTGAACAAGAGGGTAGCCTCCCTCCACCTACGGGTGGGGGGACGGGTTCTGACTGTTGTCTGTGCTAATGGGCCAAACAACAGTTCAGATTAGCCACCCCTCTTGAGTCCTTACAGGGGGTACTGGAGGGTGCCCCTCCTGGGGACTCCCTTGTTCTGCTGGGAGACTTCAATGCTCACGTGGGCAATGACAGTGAGACCTGGAGAGGCGTGGTTGGGAGGAATGGCCGCCCGGATCTGAACTCGAGTTGTGTTTTGTTGTTGGACTTCTGTGCTCGTCATGGATTGTCCATAACGAACACCATGTTCAAGCATAAGGGTGTCCATATGTGCACTTGGCACCAGGACACCCTAGGCTGCAGTTCTATGATCGACTTTGTCATTGTTTTCATCGGACTTGCGGACACTTGGGTGAAGAGAGGTGCGGAGCTTTCCACTGACCTACCTGGTGGTGAGTTGGCTCCGGTGGTGGGGGAGGATGCCGGTCAGACAATGCAGGCCCATACGTGTTGTGAGGGTCTGCTGGGAACGTCTGGCAGTGTCCTCTGTTAGGCGGGGCTTTAACTCCCATCTCCGGCAGAACTTCGAACACATCCCGGGGGAGGTGGGGGACATTGAGTCCGAGAGGACCATGTTCCGTTCCATGTCAAGGTGGCTTATCTGAGCTGCGGCTGCAAGGTTGTCTGTGCCTGTTGTGCCGCCACAACAGGCACAGGCACCTCCGGTGAGGGATGCTGTCAGGTTAAAGAACGAGGCCTATCGGGCCTTCTTGGCCTGTGGGACTCCGGAATCAGCTGATGTGTACCTGCGGGCTAAGCGGCATGCGGCTCGGATGGTTGCTGAGGCAAAAACTCGGGTGTGGGAGGAGTTTGGAGAGGCCATGGGAAAGACTTCCGTACGGCTCCGAAGCGATTCTGGTCCGCTATCCGGCGTCTCAGGAGGGGGAAGCGGTGCAGCA
>NW_015150495.1:328777-329815 GCF_000732505.1 Cyprinodon variegatus | reverse complement strand
CGGATACAAGCGGCCGAAATGGGTTTTCTCCGTAGGGTGGCTGGGCTCTCCCTTAGAGATAGGGTGAGAAGCTCGGTCATCTGGGAGGGACTCGGAGTAGAGCCGCTGCTCCTCTACATCGAGAGGAGCCAGTTAGGGTGGCTCGGGCATCTGGTTAGGATGCCTCCTGGACGCCTCCCTGGTGAGGTGTTACGGGCAGGCCCCAGGAAAGACCCAGGACACGCTGGAGAGACTATGTTTCTCGGCTGGCCTGGGAACACCTTGGGGTTCCTCCTGAGGAGCTGGAAGAAGTGGCTGGGGAGAGGGAGGTCTGAGCCTCCCTTCTTAAGCTGCTGGCTGCTGCCCCCGCGACCCGACCCTGGATAAGCGGAGGAAGATGGATGGATGGATGGATGGATGTTAGTTCTCATGTTTTTCTGTTGTCCTCTGTTGCCCTCTTGTGTGTGTGTGTTCCTTTCCCCTTGGCTACCTCGTTGTCTACTCTCACACCTGCTCCTTGTCAGCTCTTTAGCCCTGCCTTTGTCTCAGTCAGCTATTTATACTCTCCCTCTGCTGTCACTCCTTGTTGGTTCCTTGTCTTTGCTGTCTTCCCATGCTGTGGTCTATGTTCCTCGTCTCTCCCTGGCTCCTCGTGTTTGGTTTTCTCTTGATGTCTTTATGGTTCTGGTCTGTGTTACATTTTTAGTTGGATTTTTGGATTCCTGCCTTTGTTTACTGTTTCTTTTTTTTCCGATTAAACTCCAAGAAGTCTCCTCAGCCTCTCTGCCTCTGCATTTGGGTCCTCCAAACCTCAACCAAACCCTGACAGGGACGAAGATGGGACAATGATGGCAATTCCGTGCACCCTACTCCATCATCACAATGACTACTACGCTGGAGCATCCAGTCCTGGTGGATCATATATTAAAAAAAGGAAGACAAGAGGTTTTCATAATTAGGAGTAATAATTCAAACTTGGATGTGCTTAGAATCACAACACAATAATATTTATTTACATAGGTCTCTGTTTTGGATGGAGCTGTTTGCAGACCTTAGAGA
>NW_015150495.1:311004-325760 GCF_000732505.1 Cyprinodon variegatus | reverse complement strand
GCCTTATTGTCGTGAAAATACGGTAATAGTTTTTCGAAGAATTATCGTCCAGCAAAATTTGAAACCTTTCTCTATTTCTTCATCAGTTCAAACAGTTGTTTGGAATGTAGGAAGATAATGTACAAGCTCTTCTTATAGGAAATGTGGCCATTTCTGTCTTCAGGCTCCCACATAATAAGGCGGAGACCAGTCTGGGACAGGTACGTGCAGGGCTCAATTTTATGAATGTATATAGAAACTGTTTGGTTGGAAGAGGTTTTCACATGGAGCTGTTCCAAGCCAGTTGCAACTCGTATCTTCCAGTAGTGTCAGCCTCTCTACACCATGGACAGCCACGTTCGGCCTGGGTGCATTCTGTGGGAAGTATAATGGTTTGTGACAAAAACTATAGACATACAGTAGTAGCCATTCAAACATTTCTCATTTTCCTTGATGGGCCCTTGGCTGGTCTCCTACAATTCCTTTTTAAACATCAATTTGTACTACAATATTTTTTCTGTCATGATTTTTGGACATTAATATCTAAAGAGAAGCTTCATCTCCTGTTCAGACACTGTAATTCAATGAAAGGGTGGGATTTTGCTGGGAGTTGCAGGGAAGTGCGCTGTCATTTAGCTGCCGTTTGAATGGGAAGGGCCATTTTGAATGTCTGCTACTGTAAGTGCACTGGATAATGATGTTTAAAGCAACCATGGAGAGTGAAGTATAGAGCCGCATGAAGTATACAGCTGCCTTTAATGGTTCTTCTACTAAGTCAAGCTCAGAGTCACCTGCGGTCGCACTTCCACCAGGAAGGAGAGCACTCAGATTAACAACATATTTGACCTGCCTTGGTAAACTTATCAGGGTTTTGTAAATGGGCCTGGTTTGTGAGGATGGCGTCCATGGAGTCAGGAGCACTGAGCAACACTTGGCAGGGATGAAATCAGTGGAGTCTGTTCTGATGGGGGAGCATGAGGTGTTCATTAAAAAGAAACGCTTAATGAGACAGTAGTTTTTTCTGACAGAAATGTTTGCGTAAGTGTAGGATAAAATTATAATTGCATCATTTTATGTTGTGTTACAACATTAAAAAGGAAGCATTTGTTTATTTAAGTTTTCCCTGATACCAAGCCTGTTTGCCTAGTGTCAACGCACCTTAAGACAACAACTCATTGAAGAACACTGCCTGATATGAGTTAGACTAGCATTTAATTTCCCTTTGGGATTAATAAAGTACTTTTGAATCTAATTAAAAAAGAGAAAGGTGGATTAAAAGGAGAGGAGAGGTAGACAAAAATGGCTGCTCATATAAAGCTGTATTCTTTGATAGAAATTGAAAGTGGAAGGAAAAGGTACTTTTAAAAGGCCAAAAAAGCCCCCATAATATACCAAAAAACTAATAAGAAATAATCTAATAAATAATTGATCAACCACTGTTTCAGCTTGACAGAATTCAGACTTGCTTTTTGACAAGATGTTGACTTCAGAATCAGAGTGTCCTCCGAAGCTGTGAAAAACAAATGCAGATATTTTAGATGCATCATTTAGTAGAGTAACTGAAATATTTCAAGAAAAATACCTTCTTTTAAATGGGTCTCTAGACAAAGGAAAGACGGGACCCTAGAATGTGGCTTTCCAAGTTTTTTTTTATATTCTGCCTTTCTGATCCAGGCACATGGATTACCTCAGAGCAGTCTGGATATAAAAGGATGTATTGTCGTTCTTGTATGTCCTTGTTGAATGTTCTAATTTTCTGGACACCTTTTTGTAGTATATCGGTTGCTCCTACCTCTGGGTCAAGAAATAATGGTTGTGTTTTCCCTCTTAGAGGTTTTATATCAGTTCTGATCCGCACCATCATTCCACTGTTTATCTATGGCAAGAAGGAGATGGATATTGTGTATTAAACTAAAGTGAAGGTAAGACAATACACACATTTGGGTTTTTTCATAGTGAAAGTGGTCTCCCTCCATGGCCATTTTTTGATACCACAGCATCAAAGTTATCCACACCAGTCTAAGCGACATTTCCAAATTATTACACAGTGTACTGGCTCCTGGCTGCTATGCCACAGAATATACCTCAATATATGTGCTTCAGATTTTAGTTTTGCTTTTTAACTTAAGTCAGTCTGTAAAATGAATTTACTCTCACACAGATCCATTTCTAAGCCACTTCCAGTCAGACTGTTGGGTATTGATGGTAATCATAATAAAGCTCTCCTGGACTTGTTTTTGTTCTTTAGCCCGCTGTCTTCCTTTCGGACTTTAGTAAAATGACTGATGCTCTTTGCACATTGAGCTTCTGTACTCCATGGACTGTTTGTATGATGGCCACAATTTCTCTGCTGAAATTAACAAAGCTGAGTGAGCTAACCAAAAGTGCTGTCCCGTTCCATTTATGTACCTTGGATAGGTGCCTCCGGTTCTTCCATCTGTTCTGTTTCTCTTAAAAAACTCCAAGGACTGACCACACAAAGAAACCTTGCGTGAATCTGGTCATTTTTGGGCCACAAAAAAGGGCAAAATGCAACTCAATTGCTGTCCACCTTGGGTCATCATTAACACTCTTGTTATCACTTCCGATTAGCGTGGAAGGCAGTCCCCACCTTTCCAGGTTGATTTTGTCATTTGTTAATTTTTTTCCTGAAATGTAAATTTGTTTCAAGATTTGTAAAAGTGCTTCAGATTTTGTGATGTTGGTTTGCACTTCCCGGCTACCGTAGATTAAGACAGACTAGGGGTAAGTTAAATTCCCAGTCTCCCATAGTTTTCAATAATACAGGGCTGTTGTTTCCCAAACTTACAATATGGCTTTGAACTGGTCTATGCTGATAGAGGCTGCTCAAGGTGCCAAGCAGATGCTGATCCAATATGCTGAGAAAGAGCTCAAGAGATTTTTATTCACGCTGGTGGTAATGACACCCAGATCAATAAAAATTGTGTTGCTTCAGTGTAAAATAATTGGCACACCTCTAAATGTGATTAGTTTATCTTTGGAAGGTGACGCAGCATCTGAAGTAACTATGGAATCTGAACCGAGTTTAGACTGCTTCCATTCAGTTGAAGTTTCAGAATTAGCAACACTATTATCTTCATCTAAACCTTCGACTTGGACCTTAGATCAAGGTCCAACCAAGTTATTTAGGGAAGTGTTGCCTTTGATTTCTATTTTAGATGTGATTAACCTATCCCCGTTACAGGGATATGTATAGGCCTTTATGGTAGCTATACTGTAATTAAACCTTTACTGTATCTTGACCCCGAAGACCTGGTCAATAGACCTATATCCAGTCTTATTTTTTTATTTAAAATTCTGAAATGATCTACTGTAAAATCTAAAATGAATCTTCATCATACTCCAGACTTACCTGTGGAGTACCACAGGAATTAGTGATAGAGCAAATTATCTTTAATATATATGTGCTCCCAATTGGTAAAATTATTAGACAGCATGGGATTAATTTCCAGTTATGCTGATGATACTCAGCTTGTCATGGTTTTGGTTCTGTTCCAGTTTTATCTCTGAGTTTTCATTGGTCCATTTCCATTTTTGGTTTCTAGTTATCTTTGATTGTATTTGAGTTCTTTGATATTTCTTCTTTGCCCTCTTGTGTCAGTCTCCTTTTCCCCTAGATCCCCTCTTGCCTCTGTTCACACCTGCTCCCAATCTGCTAATTAGCCTGGTCTTTGTTTCTCTCTCCCATATATTCTCCACCTGTTCAGTCACTCTTTACTGGTTTGTCACCATTTCTTTGCCCCCTTCTTGTGAGTATTCCTGGTTTACAGTATTTTTGGATTTTTACTTCTGTTACCCTTTTCATTATTACATCTTCAAGAAAACACTTCAGCTTTAGAGTCTGCATTTGGGTCCTCTTTCAAACCTCATCCGTTCTCTGGGAATTCTACACGGGGGACACTCAGTGACGCATCATGCGTCTGCCTTCAGTTCAGCGACTGGATTGCGCCCCTTTCCAGGGAGATGGACTGGACTGTTGAACCAGGTAAGTGACTCACTGAGATCATCATCTTCTGTCAGATTATTGTGGTCACTTCTCTGTGTTTCTCCCACCAAAGTGTCTGAGATTGGGCGGTGCCCTGCCCCCCTCCTGCAGCGAGCTGCAGATCCTAGCAGCTCCACTTTAATTCTGATTTCATTTAATAAACATTTTGAGCTTTCCTACTGACTGTCTCACCTTGAATACTGGGTCCATCTGTCCCGTTTCATGACACAAACCAAGCGTTTGCCTAGAGGTCAGAGTTGCCCTGGGGCCCCCAAACAATGTCTGACTTGGTTATACAGCAGCAGCCATTCAAAATGGCCCTTCGCAGTCAAACGCCAGCCGATTGGCAGCCCAGTAATATCTCCTCCAACTTCTAGTCCCTGGTGTGACCCCCTCCTTTTTTTTTTCTCTGACTCCACCCTTTTACTGAATAACAGGGTCTAACCAGGAGATGACGTATTTCCTTCGATCTTAATGTCCACAAATGATGACAGAAAATTTTAGTTCAAATATTGATGTTTAAAAAGGAATTGTAGGGGACCAGCCAAGGGCCTATCAAGGAAAGTGGGGACATTTTCAAAAGCTACTACTGTAAATTGCATGTATTTACAAACAGTACTGTATGAGCAGAATTGAGTGCCGCTCGTGCATTCTCGACAAAAATTAAAACCTGTGCAGCAAATAAAATAAAATCCAATATAAATTGTAAATCAGTTAGACCAACAATTTTGTTTCTGTATCTTTTTAATCTATGTATGATTCAATCAACGATGAAAATACAAAAACTACTGTCGATTTTACGTAATAAAACAGAATTTAAGTGCTTTGGTGCATGATCAAGCTACTTTTGAGTGCCAGTTTTATACATCCATATCAAATTCGTTTTTACAATAAACGAATTATTCAGCGCATCAATGAGCTACAGGTGCATAAATAAATAATCCCACAAGAAGAGGACGAAGGGGCGGCTCAAATTTTTTAGCAGTCTAGTCTAAACTCACAGGTTTGTAACAGCCCTGCTATCCAACAAGCACCTTAAAACGCACCTACTTAGCATGCAACGCGACTCTCCATGGGACGTTTTTCTTTATCTTGCTAAATTGAATTACACAACGAAGCAAAATTATATTGGGGAGTGTTGGCCCAGTGGGTAAGAGCAGTGCGCTTGTGCTTTGAGAGGGTTGGAAGTAGTGTTTAACTGATACCAGTATCGGGCGGGGCCCCGATCCAGCACTAAAATGGTGGTATCAGTATTGGCGGGTACCAACAAATAGGGCACTGAGACTATTTTGAGAGCCTGAAGTTTATTCAACTATTGTAACCCATTCCAGGAAGGCAATAAAAAGTTCTAGATTAGCTTTGTATTAGTCTTTTTCCTGCTTCACAAAGGTAGGCAGCAGCTTGACAAAGCCATGATTGCAATTATTCTACATCCAAGTAGTATGCAGTTCTTCGTATATACACACACACATCAATTTCAAACAGAATGGTGTCGGTATTGACCAATACTGCACAGCCAGGTATCGGGGCCAAAAAGGGCATCGCACAACAATGGTTGTACCTGGTTTGATCCCCACCACCTACACTCCAGGTTCCTGCACAGAACTGTTAACCCCTGATTGCTCCCTGGGCAGCACACGACAGCCCACTGCTCCCCAAGAGGCTGAGTCAAAATGCAGAATACGGATATCGCCATTGTGGGACAATGAGGGCTTAACAATTTTTTTGTGTGGTTTTTTTTTAAAACATAATCAGGAGTCAAACAGCACATTCTCAGATAAGGTGGCTGCAGCACTTAGATGTGACGAGCCAAAGCAGATCTAGCAGCTTGTGGATTTTTGTGTTACTGCACATTTAAAGGAAATCCAGGATCCAGTGCTTATTGCGAAATAAGATTTAGTTTTATGAACCATCTAGAAAGAGGCATATTTTGATACCCATTGGAGAAGTGAGAAGGAAAGAGATGAAAAATAGATCAAATTTCAGGAAAAATATTCTACTGACAATAGAATATTCATAAGATTTTTCATTCATAGATATTAATGTTGAAATGATTAATAACTAATATCTATATATTAATATCAGCATTCAATGCAGATCCAGCAGATTCTGCAACAGCATCTTCCCCACCACCATTAAACTGCTAAACTGCTGAAAAAAATTCTAAATCATGTCACAAACTCTGCATCACACTGATAACACCAAACCAAAAATACTGCATATTTGCACCATATATATTAATGCTACTATTAATAATCTGAACTTCAATTTCAATGCGTTTTTTGCACCATTTTTTTTTCTCCCACGATTACATTTGATGACTCCTGCAGTTTATGGAATGGAAATTTTCATTTACTATCTGAAAAGCTGTACTAATAAAAATTTTGTACTCTTACTGCTAACCTTTCCTATAGATTGCTTTCAGCCAATGCAACATGACAGATGGAGGACGTGAATT
Source organism: Cyprinodon variegatus (assembly GCF_000732505.1). Lineage (NCBI taxonomy): Eukaryota > Metazoa > Chordata > Actinopteri > Cyprinodontiformes > Cyprinodontidae > Cyprinodon > Cyprinodon variegatus. The sequence goes on along the minus strand of NW_015150495.1, from coordinate 319,317 downwards.
GAAGAAGGTTCTGCGATTAGAAAAATGGCCAAGGTTTGTTCTGTTTACGCCTGCTCTGCTAATAAAAGTTTTAGTTTTATTATAAAGCCCTAAGCATACATTTAGAATGCTCAGAAATCAACCCTGTTAAAAGCAGACGTTTAAAGGAGCAGAGTCTAATTACATGCCTGCAGGAAAAACTTTGTCTGCTGTGTGTTAGCTGCCCAACTTGTTTTTCTTATTTTGTACTATATCTGTTGAGTGTTCCATTACTAAGCCATTATAATTAAGTTACAAAAGACCTCAGGCAGCAAAAGCTCTTTGGGAACTTGGGTGTGAAGACAGCTTCAACTTTTGTTTACGTTTACTTTCAGTCATCATTTTCTATGTGACAAAATGCTGAATTCTAGTTTGACTTGGATGTTTTCGGATAAATGATCACAGAACACATCTTTTTTTTTTAATAGTCAGTTTCCACTGACATTCTAACATAACCTCGTAGGATGTTCATCATAAGTTAAAGTAAATACTGGTGATCTAAATACCTGAAATTATTGACGACAATTAAGAATAACTGAAGATAGTTTTTAAAAGTTTGCTGAGCCATTGGTTTAGCAATTTACTAAAGTATGACTTGCCTTCAGGGAAGAATAAGTTAACATATGTGATGGGAAGGAACACGGATGTTGAAAATCCAGTAATGCAGCATAACAGATGTCAAAAACTTGGCAAGATTTTCTTTCTCATGCGTTTAAGATCACAAAACAATGTTTAATTATTACATAAAGATAACTTGAGTAGATATTAAACATAGTTTTATAAACAATGTATTTAATTGCTTTGCCACCATCAGCAGCAAAACAGCTTGCATCAGACATTTATGATGAGTCTGAACTCTCTCCTGTTTATAATTATGAGTTTATCTTAGTCTGAGACAGACTGGCGACCGGTCAAGGGTGTGCCCCGTCTCTCCCGCATAGACTGCCAGCGATTAGCCTGACCCTGATGGAAAAAGCAGGAGATGGATGGATGGGTTTAGTCGATTGTTAAGGTAAAATAAGAGATTCTGTCATTATATCCCTTCCCCACGATTTACTGACTTAAAAATAAAAAGGAATTAGAGATTATTTCCATATCGATGGATATAGAGAGACTGTACAAGAAACCTTTCTCTTCCCTAAGCCTTAGAAGCAATCTGAAGGGACTTCAGTTTCCTTGCACCGTCTTTTACTCCTCAATCTGCCTTATCAGACTCTGAGTCCGCATCACATTTGTCAAAATTTAATTATTTTATACTACATTATAAATATGCTAAGGTTTATAGCATGAAATTAATAATATTTGGGGCTGCCTTTTCCTTAGCCAAGCTTAACAGCAGATTGGCTCAATTTTAGGATGATTAACCAATCCAATCTAATGCACAACAAACACTGTGAAGAAGTGAAAACATCTAATTTATGTAGTCAGAAACTAAAAGTGCACAGCTCAAGGAAGTAGATCTCTTTGAGAAACCTTAGCTTGGAGGAGGAACACAAAAATAAGCATTTTTATCTGATCAACACTTCGGGGAAAGTGGAATACTGTGATGAATGTTAAAAAACACTATTACAGTTAATGATTCACTAGATAGCAGAAGTAATGGCTTATGTATGATTTTTTTTTGCCCAATACCCTGCACAGACTTTCCTTTGTCAAACCAGGAAAAGAGTGAGAAAGCAACAGGTTTAAATAGTCTTGTAGGGTGCTTAATACCATATTAAATTTTAAGGGGCAATCTGATTTGTAAAAGAAAATGTATTTAAAGTGAAATGTTAAAAGCTATGTATTTAATAAGTAAATTTAAGTAACAAAAGAGCAGCCTTGGAGAAGAAATTAAAAATACAGATTATCTGTTCTCAATTTTATGTATGAGTCAAAAATGCTTTTTAGTGAACAAGTTTGACATCTCAAAATCTGGAATATATTTTTCTTTAAATCAAATGTTACTCATCATTGTCTTTTTTATTTTAAATGAGCTAGAGAATGAATCACTCTTTGAGAATTAATTAAAAAAGCAGTCTGGATGATCCGTTAGTGATTTTATTTATGAGCCAATAAAAAACTATGATTTAAAAATGAAAAAATATTTCTGTTAATACATAATCATTTTCAATTTTGACATTTCACAATAATGGTACTTGCTTTTTACCAGGACTTTGCACAAAAATTAAATGTAAGAATTATATTTTATTTATCATATTTAATTAATTTACATATTAAGCAGTCTTGGAGAAGAAAATAAAAATCTGGATATTTTGTTTTGTTACAGCTTGTTGCAGCTTGTTACAGCTTGTTGCAGGATTTCTGTTTATCAAATTTTGATTTTAAACAGTTCGAAACCTTGGCTCAATACACTTGCTTGAGGCTATGTACGAAAATGTAATTAAAAAACAGCTGAAAGAATATCCTTGTTGTCAGGTTAGAAAATACAAAAGTCAAAGAAGGAAAATTTTTTTCTAATAAAAGATTTTGAAAAGGACTCAACTTTTCTAAAAAGCTCAGGTTCAGCAATGATGGATGACTTTGACAACTGTAAATACCAGCTCACTAATAATATCAACGGCAGTCTTCTCTTATTTCCTGTTCAAACGAACTTATTATCTTTTTTGTCATTTTTTCCGTTCACTTTCATCTAAACATGACTGCCAACCCTGTTTGCACTTTCATTCTGAATTTTTTTGGGACCATTCTCTTTAAACCCGAGGGCCCAGCCTGTATAAAACCACAAACATCTTTAGTTTAAAGTCATAAGTCTCATCCTCTGCTTGTTTTGAACAACAGCTTAAAACTGTTGCCATGTGCCTGTTTAACTTTTGCATCACTGTGAACACAAATAAAAATGTCTTTTGAAAAGGTAAATTCATCTGCACTCATAAACAACCTAAAATCTCAACTTTTTTAATTTTTTATAACTACTGAAGAAAGTTCTGCTCTAAGAAGGTAAAATATTAGAGAATTAGTTCTGTCCTTACTATATCGACTTGTTTCTTTACAGTTGCTGCACCGGAAAAGAAGCTTAATTCCCAAGGCTTTTGATTTCACTAAAGTGGTTTTGTCATAACCTGTTAGATGGCAATGTTTCTTTAGGAAGAAGCCATGACTGAGAAAGTTGGTGCAACCCTGTTTAAACATTTTTGAACCTCCTAATACATAAACAATATAACTAACACTCTGCTTGGCGAAGATCAAATGCTAAATTATCTGGGTTCAGTGCGGAGGTTCTTAACCATAGTGATGTGCCTTGAGGCTTTCATAGGCTTTCCTCTGCTTTAAGGAGTAGTTAGAGGTTTTAAGGTCCGGACAGTTTGTGATATCTACATCTTCTATTGTTGGCATATCTTGAGGTTGTATCAATAACTCACTCTTATGGGTCATTGACCAACATATTTCATTTATATATTGTATCTTTCTCATAAAACTTTAATCTAAATCCATATAATGTGGATTGACTTCCTCCCAATGAGTTATCCAAATCACGTGACTAAAAGCCCTTCAATTATATAAAAAACAGGAACCTCATATCTCCAACTTGGAGAATATTACAGAGCACCTGACAAAAATCAATGGCGAAATCAGGATAAAGTGTTGGCACTGTCGGACCATGTACAAGCACTTGAAAATCATAACAAACGAAAAAAGGTATGATTAGTCAGCCTGAAAGAAACCAATGAAACCAATCGCTAGCTTGACGAGTGTTTTAATAATTACTGGGAGAAGGATTGGGCATCAACCCAGAGGGGGGTTTCAAGATTGAACACCTTTTCCAACTCAGGATAAAGATGCACAATGAAGATCGACATCCTCAACCTGATGTGATCTCCTTTTTTGGACAGTCTACTTGTGAAAAGTGCTTAGAGATGGAGCAGTGAAATGAGAGATCACTTGCCAGGGACAAATAATCATTCCTCCTAGTCAGAAATCGTTTTCAACAATTGATACATTTTTGACATCAAACAAATTAAACAAGAATGTGTTTTTATGTAAAATTTATACAACTATTCTCCCTGGCTATGTTGCTGTAGAATTTGGCATTTAATGCAATAATGACAATGAATAAGGTGTAAATGGAGACCAAACACATCAATGATGTTCAATGAAAATTTTGGCCTATCTTTGAAAGAGCACTTGGAGACATTTCTGGACAATCTATAACAATCTATATATTTTACCAAATAAAACGCAATAATACACTACCGTTCAAAAGTTTGGGGTCACATTGAAATGTCTTTATTTTTTAAGGAAAAGCACTGTACTTTTCAATGAAGACAACTTTAAACTAGTCTTAACTTTACAGAAATACACTCTGTGCATTGCTAATGTGGTAAATGACTATTCTAGCTGCAAATGTCTGGTTTTTGGTGCATTATCTACATAGGTGTATAGAGGCCCATTTCCAGCAACTATCACTCCAGTGTTCTAATGGTACAATGTGTTTGCTCATTGGCTCAGAAGGCTAATTGATGATTAGAAAACACTTGTGCAATCATGTTCACACATCTGAAAACAGTTTAGCTCGTTACAGAAGCTAGAACTGGCCTTTCTTTGAGCAGATTGAGTTGCTGGAGCATCACATTTGTGGGGTCAATTAAACGCTCAAAATGACCAGAAAAAGAGAACTTTCATCTGAAACTCGACAGTCAATTCTTGTTCTTAGAAATGAAGGCTATTCTATGCGAGAAATTACTCAGAAATTGAAGATTTCCTACAACGGTGTGTACTACTCCCTTCAGAGGACAGCACAAACAGGCTATAACCAGAATAGGAAAAGAAGGGGGAGGCCGCGTTGCACAACTGAGCAAGAAGATAAGTAAATTAGAGTCTCTAGTTTGAGAAACAGATGCCTCACAGGTCCCCAACTGGCATCTACATTAAATAGTACCCGCAAAACACCAGTGTCAACATCTAGAGTGAAGAGGCGGCTGTGGAATTCTGGGCTTCAGGGCAGAGTGGCAAAGAAAAAGCCATATCTGAGACTGGCCAATAAAAGAAAAAGATTAAGATAGGCAAAAGAACACAGACATTGGATAGTGGTGTTGTGGATGGATGAATCCAAGTGTGAGGTGTTTGGATCACAAAGAAGAACGTTTGTGAGACGCAGAACAAATGAAAAGATGCTGGAAGAATGCCTGACGCCATCTGTTAAGCATGGTGGAGGTAATGTGATGGTCTGGGGTTGCTTTGGTGCTGTTAAGGTAGGAGATTTGTACAGGGTAAAAGGTATTCTGAATAAGGAAGGCTATCATTTCATTTTGCAATGCCATGCCATACCCAGAGGACAGTGCTTGATTGGAGCCAATTTCATCCTACAACAGGACAATGACCCTAAACACACCTTCAAATTGTTCAAGAACTATTTAGAGCAGAAGCAGGCAGCTGGTATTCTATCGGTAATGGAGTGGCCAGCGCAGTCATCATCTGGCCATTGAAAGATATATTGACCTAACAGGGAATGGCCTGGATGAACTCAAGTTGTTTTTCCTCCAAATGTTCAAGTGTGAGAAAGTTCTTAATGCAGGGGGTGGGTTGGTTCCCCTGGGGGGTGAGGGTGTTTGTGTTGTGGTTTTGTAAGGTATAAATGTATGTACTGAGGTTTCCTCAGCCAGAGCCCTATCTCTCCATCCATGGACGTTACATACATTTGAACCTTTTTTCTTTCTTTCTGCGAGAAATGCTTGAGGAAGTTAATTCCTCAAGCATGAGATCAATAAAGTGGATTTATTATTGTGCTAGGTTTCTTTGTACATTTTAAAAATCACAATTTTGCAGGGTTGGAAGATTTTTATGTCCATTCTCTTACACATTTAACTTTTCTGATAAATGTAGTGTTACATAATTGTAAAACTGTATGAAGAATTTTTAAAAATACACTTACAACCTCCTGTTCACCATTGTTCCATGTTTCTCTAAATTATTACCTTATCAGCAGTCAGATTTTCTATGTGACAGGACGCTGAATTCTAGTTTGACTGTTATCGGATAAATGATCAAAGAACGCATTGTTTTTAATAGTCAGTTTCCACTGACATTTTAACGTAACAAACCTTGTAGGATGTTCAACATAGGTTACAGTAAATACTGGCGTAGCCGGATCTAAATACCTGAAATTATTGACGACAATTAAAAATAACTGAAGACAGTTTTTAAAAGTTTACTGAGCCATTGGTTTAGCAATATGTGTGAACATATGTGATGGGAAAGAACACGGATGTTGAAAATCCAGTAATGCAGCATAACAGATGTCAAAAACTTGGCAAGATTTTCTTTCTCATGCGTTTAAGATCACAAAACGATGTTTAATTATTACATATAAAGATAACTTGAGTAGATATTAAACATAGTTTTATAAACAATGTATTTAATTGCTTTGCCACCATCAGCAGCAAAACAGCTTGCATCAGACANATAAAGATAACTTGAGTAGATATTAAACATAGTTTTATAAACAATGTATTTAATTGCTTTGCCACCATCAGCAGCAAAACAGCTTGCATCAGACATTTACGATGAGTCTGATCTCTCTCCTGTTTATTATTATGAGTTTATCTTAGTCTGAGACAGACTGGCGACCGGTCCGGGGTGTGCCCCGTCTCTCCCGCATAGACTGCCAGCGATTAGCCTGACCCTGATGGAAAAAGCAGGAGATGGATGGATGGGTTTAGTCGATTGTTAAGGTAAAATAAGAGATTCTGTCATTATATCCCTTCCCCACGATTTACTGACTTAAAAATAAAAAGGAATTAGAGATTATTTCCATATCAATGGATATAGAGAGACTGTACAAGAAACCTTTCTCTTCCCTAAGCCTTAGAAGCAATCTGAAGGGACTTCAGTTTCCTTGCACCGTCTTCTACTCCTCAATCTGCCTTCTCAGACTTTGAGTCTGCATCACATTCATCAAAATTAAGAAATTTTATGCTACATTATAAATATGCTAAGGTTTATAGCATGAAATTAATAATATTTGCGGCTGCCTTTTCCTTAGCCAAGATTAACAGCAGATTGGCTCAATTTTAGGACGATTAACCAATCCAATCTAATGCACAACAAACAGTGTGAAGAAGTGAAAACATCTAATTTATGTAGTCAGAAACTAAAAGCGCACAGCTCAAGGAAGTAAAACAAAACTATTACAGTTAATGATTCACTAGATAGGAGAAGTTTAACGCCGTATGAAACAATTTTTTTTTGCCCAATATTTTGGGGTTAATAAACAGTTTAAACCCTGCACAGACTTTCCTTTGTCAAACCAGGAAAAGAATGAGAAAGCAGCAGGTTTAAAAAGTCTTGTAGGGCGCTTGATACCATTTTAAATTTTAAGGGGCAATCTCATTTGTAAAAGAAAATGTATTTAAAATGAAATGTTAAAAGCTATGTATTTAATAATTAAAATTGTTAAATACATAAATTACAATTAAAAAATCTCAAAATCTGGAATATATTTTTTTTTAAATCAAATATTAATCAGCACTGTCTTTTTAATTTTAAATGAGTTAGAGAATGTGTCAGTCTTTGAGAATAAAATAAAAAAGCAGTCTGGATGATCTATTAGTGATTTTATTTATGAGCCAATAAAAAACTATGATTTAAAAAAGAAAAATGCATTTCTGTTGATACATAATAATTTTCAAATTTGACATTTCAAAATTAATTGCATTTGCTTTTTACCAGGACTTTGATCAAAAATTAAATGTCAAAATTATATTTTATTTATCATATTAATTAATTTACATATTAAGCAGTGTTGGGGAAGAAAATAAAAACCTGGATATTTTGTTTTGTTACAGCTTTTTGCAGCTTTCTTTTAAAAGGATTTCTATCAATCAAATTCTGATTACAACATTTCGAAACTTCGACTCCATACACTTGCTTCAGGCTATGTATGAAATTTTAATTAAAATATGGCTTAAAGAATCTCCTGGTTGTCATGTTACAACATAAAAAAGTCAAATAAGGAAAAGCTTGTTCTAAAAAAAGATTATGAAAAGGTTCAGCAATGATTGATGAAGTACCAGCTCACTGATAAGATCACTTGGCAGTCTTCTCTAATTTCTTGTTCAATCGTTTTTTTTTTTTTTTTGTCCTTTTTTCCGTTTACTTTCAATCATCTAAACATGACTGCCAACCCTGTTTGCACTTTCATTCTGAAATTTTCTTTGGGACCATTCTCTTTAAACCCAAGGGCCCAGCCTGTTTAAAACCACTCTAGTTTAAATTTATAGGTCTCACCAGGGGCGTCTCTAGGTTTAAGAGACAAGGGTGGCTCAGCCCGTAGAAGATATTGCGTGCGCAAAGCGC
>NW_015150495.1:299056-307516 GCF_000732505.1 Cyprinodon variegatus | reverse complement strand
GCGAGAGGCAACAGATTCTTTTTTCTGAGTTTTTTGTCGGGGTTTGTGGACGGTGAGCAGCGGGGAACTTTTTTTATTTTCTTTCTGAGGAGCGGCATGAATGGGGTTTTAATCAGATATACACAGCACCGAAAGCAAAATACGTGTACAAAATATTGGTTTGGACTGTCCCCCTACCGGTCAAGATTGGTGAGGACATGTCCACACCAGTCCTTAAGGAAGTTACGCCTATGATTGTTCAGATTAACTTGTCTTCTTTATGGCTTTTATTCGGTGCTTTACTGCATTTGTTTTGGGAAAATATGAGGAAAAAATAAATACAGAAAAAATATATATATTTTTTTTAATCGCAAAATAATTATAGGGTGGCTAATGCCAAAGAAAGGATGACTGAAGCCACCCTTAAATAGGTCTAACGACGCTTATGGGTCTCACTCTCCCGCTCTGTGATGCTTCAACAACAGCTTGAAACTGTTGCCATGTGGCTGTTTAATGTTTGCATCACTGTGAACACAAATAAAAATGTCTTTGGAAAAGGTAAATTCATCTGCACTCATGGACAACCTAAAATCTCAACTTTTTTTTCTCTTTTTATAACTACTGAAGAAAGTTCTGCTCTAAAATATTAGGAAATTAGTTCTGTCTTTACTTTATCGACTTGTTTATTTACTGTTGCTGCATCTGAAAAGAACCTTCGTTCACAAGGCATTCGATTTCATAAAGGTGGTTTTGTCATAACCTGTTAGATGGCAATGTTTGTTTAGGCTGAAACCATGACTGAGGAAGTTGGTTGCACCAACTGCAAGAACAACACAACCCAACCTTGTCCTCAATAAGATATAAAAACTGAATTTTTCAGCATGGGTACTTTTTCTGGTACAACAGGTTTTGTGGTTGAAAACAACTTGCCAAAAAACAAAAAATACATTTTGATAGCTGTGTTGATAAGATGCTGATGTAAAAACTGATGGGAGATATACCTGCATGGCTTTTCACACAGGCTGAAATCGGCACGTAGCAGGCTTAGTGTCTGAACATTAAAATAACAAATATGCTGAGAAATGGGAAAATAAAAAAAAAACTTTATTTTTTTTTGTTTATTCAATTTTTGTTTAATTCAGTCTAAGGCCCAGTGAAACTTGAAAAACATTAACTTCTGGAATATTAGATGGAGAAAAAAACCTTACAAAAATATAAGAACAAATATGTTTTTTATTAGTTTGCAACAGCAAACAGTGTTGTAGGATTGAGTTTGGATTTTCTTCAGCCTTACCTGTATATAACAGTAGTTTTATTAATTTGCAGAACCTATTGTAAAAAGGGGAAAAATTGAATAAATGTAAAACCTTAAACCTGAAAAATGTATTCATTAGCTTTACAAGAAATATGTTTTTTTCTTGTTTTATTATGGATTCTGATCAGCTTTTTAATTGACATTTTTTAGTTGTCAAGAACTGATCTTTTTTTCGTAATAAGGCCTTTTCCTAGTGCAGGGATTCCCAGAAACTTTGCCTGTTACCCATATATATATATATATATATATATATATATATATATATATATATATATATATATATATATATATATATTTTTTTTCTTTTCTTGCTTAAAAACTACATTTTAACTTTATATCAAATCACATTCAGATTGGTCTAACTGAACAAAGATGAACATGAACAACATGAATCTGTGAAAAGATGTTTACTGAGAGCCTCTAAAGCCTTTTTTTAATGCTATTTTTGTATATCTGGATTTTTGGACAAGTTGTATCTGGCATTATAGAGAAGATGTTGAGGAACTTGAAGAAGCAAACCTTAACTGACCTCAAAAAAACTTACCTCACTGCCAAAACTCTTTGTATTGTGCAGCTGATCCTTTTATGCACTACAGGGGGAGAAGGTCTGTACTGCAGTGGAAATACATCTCTGATGACTCTATGAGCAACTAACACAATTGATGTCCCTTCGTTCCTACATGTCAGGGTAGGAACAAATTATTTTTTTTCATACTACTTTATGGCAAGTAGACTAACAATTGATTAAGTGCACGGTAACATTTAGAAGTTAGACCAGTTTTAATCAGCTCAAAGAGAGATGCCAGCTCAACATCCTGATGTCAAAACTGCTGGAATGCTAGCTCTTTGTTTTTCTTTCTTTTGTTGTTGCTGCTTGATAAGCTGCTATTGTTTCCAAAGTATGGGGAAGCACCAGGAAGCTATTTTTGCTGTTGTTGTTTTATTCTAGTATTTTATTTTTCTTTAGCAAACCATACAGCTGGGTTATTTGTTTTCATCATCCATCCGTCCATCCGTCCAATTTCTCCTGCTTAGTGCTTGCCAGGGCTGTGGTTGGGCCAGTGCCTATCTTGATCAGTCTATGAGCAAGAGGCAGTTTACACCCTAAACAGGTCGCCAGTCAGTCGCAGGGCAACACAGAGACACACAATTAAGCACACACACACTCACGCCTAAGCACAGTTTAGAGAAGCCAATTAACCTAACAGTCATGTTTTTGGACGGTGGGAGAAAGCCTGAGTACCCGGAGAGAACCCATGCATGCACAGCGAGGAAACGAACCCAGAACCTTCTTTCTGCAAGAAAACAACCCACTGCAACAAAGTGCAACCCTAATCCAAGGCTGGGTCTTCAACCAAGAACCCTTGGATAGTAAGGCACAGCCTTACAGCAAACACCACTTGCAATACTGTTTTCATTATCATAAAACATATTAATATAGACATATCTCATACTGAGATGAGTAAAACCCAGGCAGCCTAAAATGTAAGGGCAAATTGAGTCAAAAAGTCTGCGTGGCTTTAGCTCTGTGTGGAGAGTAGGTTAGTTATGAGATTGATGTGTCATTTACTTTGGTTTATTGATCATAAACATGTTGCAGATGTTTATGATCAATATGGAGCAGACGGCTAAAGGGAGATCCAACACTCACTTGCCAGTGGATTCCTGATTGGGATCAATATGAAGGTTGGAGAAACTTTAAATAAAGGGAAGAAAATCTGATCTATTCTGGCAGCGCGCAAAAAGCAGGGGACATTGCCCCGCCAGCAGCTGTTGTTTCTCACTGCTTACTGCCCTAGATGTTTTCAAGGTCTAAAAAAAGGTCAGCGTCTGGTTTGCATGCAGTCTATGGTGGATAGCGTCGAGGGTTCCAGCGGCGCGTCTTAGCGTCGGGAGGGGTGAATCCGAGCCGTTCTGGTGTCTGAGCATCCAAGCGTTCTATGCTGTTGTTCAGCAGCTTAAACTTTTGCTGCTGGATGCCAAAGCGTTAACCAATCAGAAAAGCTAATCCAGGAGTTTTTGGGAGAATACGGACACTATCTGCAATCTGTCATTGCTTCTGCAGACATTGAGCACATGAAAAATATATAAATATCAAGGGATATCTTTTTTATGTACTATGGCGAACCAGTTAATGAAAACCCAAATTAATTAGAAATGTTAAAACCTGCTGACGAAAAATATTTCATTGTATAACCTGGTACTTGCAGATTTTTACCACAAACCTTAAAAACTCTTTAGCTTGTAGCTGGAAATCCCCCACAAGCTGCCGACAGTGTCACCAATTAACAATTGCGCATGTGCAAGCAGATAGTCATCCAGGTCTCCATAAATAATGTAATCATGGTACAGTAAGCACTTATTTCTATCCTTAAATCTCTAAAGAACACAAATCATTAAAAAATGTTTTATGGGTTTTCTGAAAAATGATGATGCTTTTTACATTTTCTCTGTTAAACCGCTTCTCTGATGTAATCATTGGACATGTTCAGAGTAGTCCAGCAAAATATGATTAAACCATGTTCATCTTTTTTTTTTTGTTATTGCTTTCTTTAGATTACACACTATATACCATAAGTTCAACACGAAAGGAAAAAATAAAACTCCAAAAGACTAGATTTATGTTTAACTACAAAGCCGAAAAAGTTAGCTCCCGAAAGTAGCATAGAGGATGGGCACAGATGGGTAATAAAACCGAAATGATTTTAATGCATTTTTTTTTTTCAGGAAATACATAATTAACCTTTAACATATTATATTTCTGTAGGCTGACTGTTTTAATTGAGGGTAAAATGTGCAAATGAGCTGATGGTAGGGGTCGTGCCACTGGTATGGATGGGTAGTGACAGGAAGCAGAAAGCTTTTCGGTGGGGATATCCAGCGCTGCCCCCGATGGTATGCTGGAGTCTGGCACTGCGAACAAGAACTGCATATCTTAGTGGGATCAAATCTGATGAACTGATGCAGAGAGGATGTGTGGAGATGGAAGTGTCGACTGCTGGGCCGCTGACTGGACAGGACCTCAGCAGAGAGCCATGAGTCGCCCGTCCTCAGCTGGATTTCTCTAAACACTAATTAAAGTGAAGCTGTAACCTGCAATCTGCTCTTTAAACTTTGAGACTCTGTACTAGTCTAACACTTTGGTATAAAGACAACAATCCTTCAATTGGGATGCCGGTTTTTCCACTCTAAAATGTCTCAAGCCAAAACATGTAAAGTATGTCTACAAACATACAATGGCTTTCATATGTCAAAGACAGACGTTGAGCCCAGCCATTCCACTACACACGCATTTGAAACTGGTTTGATTTCTTTTGCTGTTTTTCTTATTTAATGGAGTTATTACCAATACCTTTTGTTCTTTTTGTTTTTTTTTTTACAAATATGCTGCAATCTTATTTAGTTTTGTGATAGCAGCATATTGTTTGTAAAGTTTTTAAGAAGCAGATTATTTAACACCATAATTGTAAATGTGGAAAGGAGGCAATATGTGGGAATATCAGGTAAAATCTTGTATGTTTTTGACATGAGTCATTTTAGCATCAAACTCGTTAAACCCTATTTTAAGTTATTTTTGGCAGCCATTCTCCTATTATATTATCAACTGCTGCTTTCTCTTCTGATCACTGGTCAGTTGGAATTCTGAGGAACAGCCTAGATAGCCCTACAACATGAGAATGAATGATATAGTAAAAAAGGTGTTAAACTACATAACTATAGTAATAAGTGTAATGAAATTTAAATTTTAAAACGTCATCTTAAAGGTAAAGTGTGCCCGCACAAGATGTGATAGTCATTTTGAAATTGCTAAATTTAACCTAGAGCTCATGCTTATTCCTTATAAAATTCATTATAAAAAGCTGTTAATAGTGAAATAATTGTTTTTATTGTAATGAGCTGGAAAGCGAGCAAGTTGAAACCATCAATATTCTCCATATACAGTAGCTCCATTCTCTAGTAGCAAAAGGGTTTTGAAATGACTCAAAAGAAAATTCACTTACATCAAGAATTTTTTTTTACTTTTTAGAGCAAAGGTCTTTCTAAACTACAATCTGTTTTATTCTTCTAATTCAAAGCAGTTAAACAAAAACTGGCTAACCAGTTTCATGCTCTAGGTACACATGTGGGTGTACCATTGTTTCAGGAAGGTCTGATTTATGAACACTTACGCAAGCAAAAAAAACCCAACAATAACCAGGTTACGTTTCAGTGAAATAAGACAACCTAGGCAAAGGCAGGTGCAATAGTTTCCGTGCATAAACCGGAAAAATGGGTGGAGAAGTCATTTCAGTTTACTTAACATAATCTCCGTGCTTATTATTCAGGGGACCTGAACACATGTAAAATGCATGTCATAATGTTCATGCATTTAAAGCTACAGTGTGTAACTTTTAGCGACATCTAGCGGTCAGACTGTAGACTGCAGTACCATGAACATCTCCCCTCCACCACTTCTCCCCCCCAACAGTGCGGCAAGCGTTACGGGACAAAATGTCTTCCACGACGTCCGCATCACCTACCTTCTCAAGTGATGAGGTTTGTTTACATAGATAATTTTACAGATAGTATTTCATTAGTCTGTGTAGGGTTTAGATTTCATGCAGACTTAAGATAATAAATATACCCGTAATTTTTTTCTACATCGTTGTGACGTTTTAGCGATCTCGCAATCGCTAGTTTGTTGGCTCTGCGCTGCCGTAGCGCAAAGATGTCTGCCTCCATGGCTGCGAGACCCGCTCCTATGTAATTATAAATAACGAATTCTAAGGCAACGCAAATATTAAGGTTAAGAGGCTGAGCTCGTAGATGATGATAAATAACATAGTTTTGTATAATATATTACATTTCTGACTGTATACCCCTGTAATTATTACACACTGTAGCTTTAAGCTTTACAGTGCAGGGTTAACAATAGGCTTCATTGGCAAAGGTGGGTAGTAACTAGTTACATTTTACTCGAGCATCTTTTTTTTTATCTTTAGGAGTAGTTTAAAGCATTCGACTATTCACTTTTACTTAATATGATTAAAAAAAATAATCAGTAATCTGACCAATTTTTTGGGTTTCTCCATCTGTAGTGAGTAACCTCACAAGCTTTTGTTTTAAACAAATATGCATCATTGAGAGACACACCTTTTTTGTACTCAAAGCTTACTGGTTTAATGCTCTACCCCATATATTTATTCGGCTAGCTAATCTGAATAGTTCAATTCCATTTCGAGAGCGAGATCATCTAGCACTAGACATCTTCCAGGCATGTGAGGAAAACTAGCAGCAGTTCAGCGGACAGGATGAATGAATGGTAGAAGGCGCAAGCTTTTTTCACATATACTGTACAATATCACCATATCCCTCAAATATTGGTCATAAACCAGTCTAAATATGTGATAGTGAGTATTTGTCCTTTTCTGAGATAATCCATCCCATCTCACAGGTGTGCCATATCAAGATGCTGATTAGACACTGTGATTAGTGCACAGTTATGTCTTAGACTGCCGACATCAATACATCTAACAAGCCAATATAACCCTGCTTACATTCAATAAAGCACTGAAGCACTGAGGAGAGATTCGGAAAGACACCTACTACGCGCTTGCTCCCTTCCATGTTTCTCTCCATTGTTTACTTTCCTGATTTCTGTTGAACTGGTGATATCATCAATGCTAACCCAGTGTGATAATGTCACCAGACATGCAGCAATGGGGGGGCAGAGGTCGAGCAGCTTGCCAGCAGGCAGTTAGCCCC
The DNA here is from genome assembly GCF_000732505.1 of Cyprinodon variegatus. Taxonomy (NCBI): domain Eukaryota; kingdom Metazoa; phylum Chordata; class Actinopteri; order Cyprinodontiformes; family Cyprinodontidae; genus Cyprinodon; species Cyprinodon variegatus. Next base: position 300,477 of record NW_015150495.1, on the reverse strand, counting down.
AGCTTTTTTTTTAAGGGAGTCAAATGTGGATTTTTAGAGGGTTGACCAGTGGTTATAAAACCTGAAATTAACCCGCTAATTTCTTCTGAGAGAGGCTTAGGATTTAACTTCTGATGTATCAGCAGGACCTTCAAAAAACTAATTCATGCTTCTTTCATCTTTGGTAGAATTGATGAGTGCTGCAGTGTCTTCAGATGTCTGCCTAAACATTGATCAGACAGCTGCAGCTGATCCAGAAGGCTGTTGCTTGCATCCTCACTAAAGCTAAGAAAGTGGAGCACATCAGCCCAGTTCTTCTTCCAAGAATAAAATTTAAAATAAATCTTAGTCTTTAATTCACTGAAAGGCTTAGCTCAAAATACATTACAGACTTGTTGTCAGTAGATCAACCACCCTCATTCTTTTTAATGATTAATAATGGTTTTTCTTTTTTAAATTGCATCCAGGCAAGGCAAAAAGACTTGCCTTGCCTGGATGTTCTGACCAAAAATTATCCTGACTTCTACACACATGTCAAGCTTAGCAGATCAAAGGGAGTCAGATTTCTTTTTGACACATGTTGGAATCATTACACTTAGTATTTTGAGCCAGAATTCTACCACAGCTTATCACTTCCAGTGTATAGGAGAAATATTTCTTAATTCAAATTTAAACAAAGAAAGCAATGGAAGAATACACTTAAAGAAGTACTTAAAACTTCACACCCCAAACACAATAAATCACTTTTTGGTGTATTCTGACAAAATAAATGTAGTATGATGTCAGTAGCCAGCTCCTGATTTTCTACGACTGCGTTCCTGATTGTCAGACTGATATAGCTTATGGGTTGATTTTGGTGAGATGCATGCAGAGGTTTGATACGGACGACATGAGAAAGAAAAAAAGTTTGACACACTGGCAAGAAAAGTGTGTTCCATTTATGTTAAAAATCCAACTAAACAGGTCAAATTTACACATTGTCTGCTGAAATGGCAACTTTGTTTGAACATGTTTTAGCAGCAAGTGCTTACTCACGGAGCCAGCTGTCTTTTCATGATCTCAAGGGATCCGGTACACACTCGGGCGTAACTGCTCCACCTCACGAGTGCAGCTTTCTGTTAACAGCCCCCTTAGTCAGAGCCTGCATTCTATCAGCAAACTGAGCAAGCAGAGTTGAGACGCTTGCAAGCAGTCTCGCAACCAATGTCTTTTTAGGGTTTGCGATTAACTCAACCCACTGATGTAGAAATAATAGCAGTGCAGAGTTAACCCCTCATAGGATCTTTGATCAAATTGCCAAACTGCTATCCCAACAGCATTCTTCTAATATTTCATTTAAATCAACCAGAAAAAACATGATGCAGTTTAAGAGTGGATTTGACAAAGTAAAAATTATGTATAAAACTCATTACACAGTAGAACAAAAAGTTTGAAAAAATATG
>NW_015150495.1:287676-298870 GCF_000732505.1 Cyprinodon variegatus | reverse complement strand
TATATATCGGCCGATACTGATACCATCTGAAGTTCCAGCTTTGTCAAGCTGTCTACCTTTGTGAAGCAGAAAAAAAGACTAACACAAAGTGAATCCAGTAGAACTTTTTATTGCCTTCCTGGAATGGGTTACATTAGTTGAATAAACTTTTGGCTCTCAAAATGGTATCGGTGCCCTATTTGTTGGTACTCACCAATACTGATACCACCATTTTAGTTCAGCACCAGGGCCCTGCCCGATACTGATATTTTAGTAGTGTTTAAATGGTATGTGGATTTGGTAAATTAAGTTAAAGTATTTTCACAAGAAAACTTTGGAGATGATTTTGATATACAGAAAAGGATAATAATTTTGTGTATTAAAAACAACAGATGCAAACAAGTTTGGGAAAACCGACAAGGTTTCTTTTAGGTAACTTCAATTTCTGTTTATATCATGCAATATCATGACCCTTTATAAAATGTTACGGTTTTCTCATTAGCTAGGCGCTGTATGATGTCATATTCATGATGTCCAGGGTGCTGTCCAGTTTTTAACTTTTTATTTTTTAACTCTTCAAAGTAATGGCTCCAGTTTCCATCACTGTCTGCCCCAAAGCCAAACACATGGACCTACAAAAGTAAAAAGATTATAATAATGAAAATTATCAAAGGAAAGCCAGCAAAGTTGTAAGGAAATTATGTCAAGACAGACCAAAGCTTATACAGTGCATGCCTACTGTTAGGGAGCTAATATCTTTACAGAAAACTTTTTGATCAATTTATTATACACCTTTAGCATGCCAGCTTATTTTTTTGCAAATGCCTAGCATAATCCCACGCTGAAAAAAAAAAACATCCTAACCTTCAATAGAGAGCAAGAACTTTGTGTGAAATAACTCCTACGGTATGATACATTTGCTTTTAAAAAGAAAACATGTGCCAGAGTAATTGGTGTAATTGTAATTGCTAATGGTTGATAAAGCTTTTATTACAACTATAGCAATGACGAATACACTGCTCTAGCCAATGTTTTCAATTTAAGAGAAGGAATTAACTGCGTCATGAAACTATCACAGTAGCTATGCTTATATGTGCAGATTTACACAATCAGTTTGAATTTAATTTGGATTAAACTACTTGAAATAAGATTGTACAGTTTATATTGACATAAGTAATCAGATTAAAACGGCCAAGCAAAATAAAAATGTGTCATGTAAACATGGCAATGGGAATATTCTGATGAGAGCTAGCCAGAGCAATTACTGTAGCCAATCAAAGCAAAAATACAGCAGGATTATGTGGGATGGCGGCTCATCTCTTTCAGAGGAAGCTAAAACCTGACAAGCATGTACTTGCATGCTGACTGGATTGTCAATCTATAAACTACGACTCTCATTCGGATGACAACATTCCAATCCTGCAGCAGGAGTTTAGCAGTCTAAGAAGACATAAGGCGGGGTACAGCCTGGACAGATCACAAGTTTATCGCAGGGCAACACTGCAGAATCTTATGAGGATATTCTGACATGTTTAGATGACAGATTTTAAATCTGATCAGCTGTTTATTCCAGTTACTTATGTCCATGTACAAGTAGCTATTTAGACAGGTGAGTCTGGAGGTGGAAATATGAGAAATGCAAGCATAACATACAGGATTTTTCAGCTATTTTCTTACCTACTATCCTGGACTGTATTTTAATATAGGCACTCAGTCGAATGAAAATGACCTTTTCCTCATACCCACCCCCTTTCATAACTCACATGTCTTGGCAGTTTCCATTTTGGTGGCATTCATGTGGGGGCAAGTTATGCTTTAATTTTTTTTATATCAAATTAAAACCGTGAAGAATAACTTTGAAAAACATACCTCATCACAAATGTGGAGCGCAAAAATAAAAGTCATAAATCCAGTGGATGGATATGCTCCTTTCTTTTTTAGCCAGGTCTCATGGGTATACTTCATAAAAGCTGGGTTGACCACCATCACCTGTCAAAAAGGAAATAGTCTCTAGTATTGAAAAGTAAGTTTAGCAAGAAGAGAAAAAAAAAAAATGTAATGCTCACTCACCAAGTCTTTATTGGCTCTAATTTTGGTTTTTATTGGCGCATAAGATCTGTTGAATACAATATAACATGACTAAAAACACAATGATTATTTAAAAAAGAAAATGGAAAAACAATCATTTTACAGATTGAAATACCAAGAAATCTAGATTTTAGCATTACAAAGTCCACCTATTATTAGAAGTTTTGGGCTAACATAAACACACACACGTCAAGTGTCACTATTCCAGCGTGGACATTCGATTGACTTTCTTTCATTTTTAAGAGAGTTCTTCGGCCTAACCCTGGCCTTTATCTTAAACCTAGACATTACGGGTTCATACCTAATCCTAACCTAAACTCACACCTTAGTCCTAAACCTAACATGTAACCAATATACACCGTTCACTGAATACATTTATATTTTTTGTGAACGGTGAACTAAAGGGATCAGTTTTAAAGTAATGAATGTGAATGAGTGCAATGTTCACTCTAAGAATAATGAACAAGACACACAGCTCACATATGCGTTCAGTTGTTAACAAAACTTTTCATTGGATAACGTCAGGTTTTACAGCACCTATTACGACAAACATGACCAACCAGCATGTCTACTGCTAGTACTAGTCTGTGCGATTCAAACTCATCTACTGGTGTTCCTGATTCTTATATATATTACTTAGTTTTATGAACTAGCAAAGGAAGACTCGGAAAGACAAATACTCATGTTTTTGTGCAAACAAGTTCCGTCAACCAGTAGTTGTTGTTTGGCTTCTCTGTTTTTTTTGCTTGTTTTTTTTAACCAATGCCTTTCGGTGGGTCTGTCATGTATTGATTCATGCTCCTGCTTATTTTTATTGCTATGACACCTGACTGGAGATTCAATGTTTTTCGAGAGACAGGCTATGCTGTGGTGTTAATAGTTAGTTGAGATTATGCCCTTCTGGGGGTCTTTCATTATCAGGACTTTTCGGCCCTATGTCAGCCGTTCAGGGTGGGTCCTGCTCTTCAACAGCCAGGTCATTTTGCTGCTAGGTGTTCATGGATACAAGTCAGTTTCCTAAGCCAGCAGGTGTGGATCATATCTGGGAACGGTGCTGTCCAGTTCTTCATACCTGAGAATCTAATCACATAGGAAGGTTTGCATGGTCAGCTCTTAGCTCTTCTAGGCACTTTGTATCGTTACGTAATGGTTCCTTCTCCCAAATACCTACTTGACCTTTCCTTGCTAAGCAACTCAAGGATCTAATGTCGTACCCTATATCAGCTCATTAGTTCTTTAATGGTCTCAGTAGGGCTCCAAGTTATGCTGTATTTACATCAGCCAGGAGATCATTTTGGTAGCACCTTATCTAGCCGAAGCTGGCGTTCACTGGTTCTAATCTGAGCCATGATTTTATTTCTTATGTAAGCAGTTCATCCATTTCGTTGTTGCATCATTTCGGCCTGGAACCCAGTATAAGAGGACTTGATGGTGGCACTCTCATGTGACCTCGAATCTTTGTTTCCCATTGTCAAAGCTGCCAGGGCTGGTTTCGCTGATCCTCCATGGTATCTTTTCATCTCCCACAGTTAGCCTCTACGGGTTTGCTTCAGGCAGCCATAGCCCCTCTTAGCTCTGCATCCCTTGCTGGGATCCCCAATGTAGCACTGTGTCACTCATGGGCAGCCATAGGCTCTATCCGGCCTTCAGTGTTCTTTTTTCCTATCCGATGTGCCGCTGTGCTCCTATGTTTCTCCACAGTTACCTTCTATAGTTAGCCCCAGCCAGCTGTAGCCTCTGCCTGCTGGCACTGTTACTCCACCAGAATGCTTTGCTGTCTTACTGAACTAGAATAGGCCTTCTCTAACCGCAATATTGTGCTGATTTTCCCAGAGGTGTCCTCTGATCTCCTGCTGTGGCTTCTTTGTTCCATAGGGCACCGTGGCTGGCAGCCTGGTCTCGGTTATGTTTTTTCTCTGACAGTGTTGTTGCACTGAGTTGCCACTGCGACTGACTGTTCTCCAGAATGCTGTCTCACCTAACCCTCTGTTGTCTGAGTGATTTGTCCCCCAATGCAGGACAGCATTTCCCCAAACTGGGTCACAGATAGGTGGAAGTACTTCTGAGAGTGACTATTATCCAGACCTAGCCACTGGAGGAGGTTGTGGTATTCCCCATACTAGTTATGTGTCTCGGAATCTTAAACCTAGGAATGTCAACAGCTCTGTTCGACTTTCTAAAGTAAAGAAACACTGCCAGTCGTTTTGTAAATTCATGTTCGCCATGATGACTAAATTTGTTTAAAGTAAATTAATTTAGGGACACAGCTGAAGGAATGAAATTGGAAGATATTTATTTCAATGGTTTTTTCATAATGACAATAATCTTTAGCCCTCTTACCTAGGGGGTGCTGTAGAACTATCCACACTTTGGCTTCCTAGCGCCTTGTGTGAATGTTAGAAGTATTTCAAAACTTTTTTCTGTGGTTAAAGGACAAAAGACCAACAATTTTACAATAAAGTGTTGGAATAAAGAACCCCTGTCAGATAAGGGGCTACAGTATTGTAATTTCTCCCTGCTAAAGACCTGGCTTCTGCATTTCAGTTTTTATCTCCAACAATAGCTCAAACACAAACGGCTGGGGTCCGACAGTTTCAATCAGGTTTGGCTTGTGTCTTAATGTGTGCACTATTACGAAGATAAGATTATAAAACTGGGCCATCCCCGATACTAGCTCTGTTTTTCCTGCGACCAATCAATGCCCAGACTCACAAGTAAACTCTTGGGTGTAAATGGTAAATGGCATGTACTTATATAGCACCTTTATTCAAGTCAGGAGACTTGACCAAAGCGCTTTACACTACATTCATTCACCCATTCACGCACACACTCACACACTGATGGTGGCAAGCTACATTGTAGCCACAGCTGCCCTGGGGCTCACTGACAGAAGCGGGGCTGCCGTACACTGGTGCCACCAGGCCCTCTGACCACAATCAGTAGACAATGCAGGTGAAGTGTCTTGCCCAAGGACACAACGACACTGAAAGTCAGGAGTCAGGGATTGAACAGTTAATCCTTCGATTTCACAGCAAACTCCTACATCCAACGCCACTGTCGGTGTACCCTTACGAGAAATGAAACAGTTAAAAAAGGGGGTTCAAACAAGCTCTATTTAGAAAATGATTTTCCTAATAGTGATTAAACATTGATTTGAAGACGTTTTCAAAATAATTGTATGTCTAAAATACCAGGTATTAACTCCCTTAATACTTTAAGACTTTAAGAATGTTGTTTGCTAAGTGTTTTTTCATTTCAGTCAGCCATTGGAAAACTATGGTTTAAAATACTGTTTTGTCTGTCATTGCTATTTCTTGTCCAATAAAGAAAATGTGTTCATTCATTCATTTTCCGTCATGCTTATCCCAAGCGGGTTCGTGAAGGGGTGCTGTCTATGGGCGGGAGGCGGGGTACACCCTGGAAAGGTTTCCAGTCCATCACGAGGCAACACAGACAAAAAGGACAAACAACCATTCATGCACACACTCACACCTAAGGAGAATTTAGAGAAACCAATTAACCTAACAGTCATGGTTTTGGACTGTGGGAGGACGCCGGAGTACCCGGAGAGAACCCACGCATGCTCAGGCAGAACATGCAAACTCAATGCAGCTTCTTGCTGCAAGGCAGTAGTGCTACCCACTGCGTCGCTGAGCAGCCCTTAAAAGAAATAAGATAAACAAAATTTGTAATGTGCTTAAAACAAAAGGACAATATAAAATATTTACACTCCATAGAATCCTGTTGTAAAAGCCTTGATGAGCCATTCAAGATCCATTATCTTAAATGGAAACAGCACAAGATGAGTGGAATTATGTATATCAACCGCACTTTCTGGATACATGACATGATGAGTGGTTTTGGTCCCGACATCTTCTTCATAGCCTTTAGTTTTAGCAGAGTTCATTCTAAACAGCAAATAATAATCAATGCATTAGGCTTTGAATACTTTTGTTTTTCATTCATCAAAAACTGTAACCTTTACCTTATAACGACATCTTGGAAATCAATCAAGGCTCCATAATGTGATCCTTTCAGATTTACAGAATTTCCAACAACGGCACAACTCCTGCAGGTGTCGCCGCTTGGTTTTCTAAGATGAGGACTGGAGGGAAATATCTCAAAAAGTCTGTTCACTGTTTGTTTGAAGAATGCAAAATCCCGTTTTTCATTCTGTACACTCTGCAACATAGAACACATCATTGTTCTGTTCCGTTCTGAATGCATTTCTGGTGTGGGTGGAATTTCTATATGTTTAAACTGGGTGAAACTTAAGTTATGGCCTACCTTCCACCACTTGAAAGCGTTCTCAGAAAGGTTAGTGTTTTTGGAAAGAATCGGTTCAGCAGAAGGGTTCAGATGACTGGTGAGCAGGGGACCACTTTCAAACAAACATTTTTCACAGGCACACAGGGTTTGAACATGAAGGTAATACCAGTCCATATAACCTATTACAACAAACAATCCAGCCGGAAATGCAGAGTAAATTAAAACCAGCAGCCTCAGTCTGTATGACATCCTGGAAATTAAACTGTGGGAAAGAAAATGAAGACATTGCACCTTTGTGAAATCTGGTTGAATTTACTTATTTTTTCACAGCTTTAGCTAAGAGTAACTCTTGTTCATAAATCTTTTTATTTTCAAACACAACAGCTTATTAAACTTATGCTTAATGATATAAGCAGCAGTCTGATCACACATTCAATAATTTCTTTAAATACAATATTGTGAAATTGAGACAGAAAAATGTTAAGCCTTACCTTGCACTTTCTACTGCTGCTTAAAGTATTTTCAAATTTCCAAAAGCTTCTGAGGACGATTAGAAGGAAGTTTCCTTCCTCTCTGAACTCTCTGTGGATGTTGTCCTGTTTCATAGAGAATATGGCTTGGGGAGTTTTAAAAATAGGAAGAGGTGTGGTTACTTTGTAGGGCAGGTGCATTAGCGAGACAGGTCATGGTGAACAGTGTCACAAGCTTTTTGTATTAGAATTAGCATAATAAAAAAACAAATGGGAAATCTAATTGCATTTTGTGAACTGCAATACCCAGCGGAAAATAAAACCCTGGATTATTTAGCTTGTTTAATATATAAAATGTTATAATTTTAAATATCTAATATGATAAACTGAAATTTTAAGGGAAAAAAGAACTGCTTTTTCATAATAACATAAAATAATAGAGTTAATACTTTTGTTGTTGCAATTGTACATTTCTTTGAAATTTGTCATCTGCATTTAATCGATCTCTAAAGGTCCAGGGAGCAGTGAGCATCTTGCAGTGCCTGAGGGTGAAGCTTTGTGAGGTCAAGAGTGGCCTTACCTTACCTCCAGTTAGTTGTCAACTAATAGTTTATAATTTAGAAATAGTCATATCTGATTAACAGAAAATGTTCACTTAAACAAATTTGTTTGTCTTGTAATGTTACCTCCATTGTTTATCTCTAAGCTGTTTATCCTTCATGCCAAAGCAGAAACATTAATCTAGAAAGGATTATTTGCACTCTTTAATGGTGACAAGAATGCTGAATGCACTTTGTGTTGTTCTGTTTGTGAGTTTTAGCATTCTAAAACAGCGTGTCATCATGAAGCCATGCTTGATGACAAAACAGCTTCATCTTCTTTACGGTGTTCCAAAGGCGAGGATGTGATGATAAAAACCTGGGGAACATTAAAAACTGTGTTACATAGTAGAGGTTTAAAAGGCTTTTCTGATTGGATTTTCATTATGGAGTCTAGTTTTAAAATTCTGAGAATGACAGCCACCTGTAAAATAGTGTCTCCAAGCAGATTATTGGATTACACTAAAAGCAGAGAGATACATTACAGCAGTGGTTGAAAAGGTACTTTAGTAAAAATAAACAAACAAATAAATACTCTAGTAAAAGTAAAAACATCATATCAACATTTATACCTAAAGTTGTTGTGTAGGATTTTCGCAATTTTTTTTAAAAGACCCTTCCTCTCCACTAAATATACGTGCACAACCTTGCATCCATTCCCGAGAGGTAACACCTATTAAACGCGTGAGAGAGCGTTTCTCCGCCTGCACACTCTGTTTAAAAGTTGCTGCTCCCATAGCCCATACAAGCTTACTGTTTCCAAATGTCTGCCCTTACCCCTGAATTCCTTAATCACTATATAAAGCCGGGACTATATAGTGGACTTTACACCAAACTCAGTTAACTGACCGTTCGGAAAGATGATCACTGCATTTTTCTCCCCGTTGGTAACGTAACTCCTCCTCCGCCGCGCGGTGCCTGCTCCATCTTTGTTATTAGTCGCCAATTTCGGGTAGCGACAGCCTATGGGGAGAGTAGGCTGCTGTGACAGCAGATCCCATAATGCTTTGCGAGGGGAGCTCTCCACACAAAGGATTCCGGGATATATCTGCCTCTTTTGTGGCCTTTTTTTCTTCTCATGCACTTTGTAGACAATTTTTCTCTTACTACCCTCAGACATTTTCAAAGAACCGTGGTGAGAAAGGTGAGCTTCAATGACTGTCTAAAACTATAGCTCGCCACAGATATACGCCTGAGAGTTCACAGGTGCAGAAATAGATAGCTGACGGGACGAGCACTTAGACGGCCTCATGTAAACATAACAACTGAATGATTGACAATTAGGAGGACCACTTATTTAGATGATCCACCTGGAAATAAAAGATCATCCTCTATACCTTTAAGGAAAGGTAACAAAGTACTTGCTTTTAAAAGAATGTCTTACATTATTCAGAAATGTTAAAGTTGCAGTACACCAAACCTCAAGGCTCAAAGCTCTTCTCTGGATCCAGGTTCCTTCCTCTTGGTGGCAGTTGCAGTGAGACCAAGGCTTTGTTGAAGATGAGTGCTGTGCTTTCTCTGCAAAAGAAATAGTGTATTTTTGTCTGAATTTATACTAATTGGACAAAACTCCTACAGTAGGAGGGCTTTATTGTTGCAATATTATTAGCAAATGTGTGTGGAAAGTTGTGTGTTGATCTTGAGTTGTGTGTGTGCAGTAGGATTAGAAAATATCTGCAAATGTCTGAAATAACTTGTGTGTAATCTGATATGCAAATGTGTAAAAAATCTATAAATCTGTATTCTGATCTACAAATGTGTGCTAAGATTTGCAAATGCATACTAAGGTCTACAAATGTGTAGATCAGTCTGAAAACACACAAAGACGCTTAAGTCAGAAGAAATACAGACAAATCATTGGTTATAAGTCAATTCTCGGTTGGCTCTCTTTACACACGTGAAGTTTGCAGACACTTCTGCTGTGTGAGCTTTGCAAATGCGAAGAGAGCATTCGTATGCGTAATATCTGGATTTGCTGCCCTGAGTGCAGGCTCACCTGCTCACAGACTGCATCTTCCTTCCCTCCTTTGTTTCCTGCTACGGGAGTTCATGTGTCAAGGAAAGATGGCTGCTAACAGCGAGTTGGATCGGACGTTTGAGGCAACAAATAATCCATGGCTAAGCGACTTTGTTTGCATCAACAATGCCCCCACAGCAGGAAGATGGATAAGATAAACTCAAAGATGCGGCAACTGCGCCGCTGCCTCCCACTAAAAATAATATTGTGCTTCTCTGGTAACACAGGGGAAAACATGCAAGATTCGTAGTGTCTTTTTTTTTTTCTTCAAAAAAGCCACTAAATCCATCTGGACTGTTGGTTAATATATCAATGTCTCTAAGCACCAACATTGATAAGGATCAAAGCAAACACCCATGAAAACCCGACCATAAAGGCATGTTAATCGTGTTCACTTCTCGTTAGTGGCACTTTTGTAAAAGCTAGATAAGCTTTTACTTATGTTTCACATTTAAAAAAAAAAAGTTAACTGCATTTAGCAACTTACCTCAATGCTTTTTTAGATTTGAGGGTGATTTTTTGCAAGGTACAACTTCAAGCTATCAGAGGAGACAAAGGTTGCACCGGAATTTCTAGAGTATTTTTTTGAGCCAGTTAAAAAGAACAAGTCTTTCAAATAAAGCCAGTGGACACCCAGTGCTGAAGTCCATTTTAGATGTGTGTTGCTCTGGAATGAGACTCAGTAAATTATTCCCTTGCTCTTTTTGGGAAAAGTGGGTCCTACTTTATGTGTCATCTGAACATAATATTAGTAGTCGTACAAAAAGTTGTATGCATGTTACTGATGCTACAACCAACCAACTACTGTGTTGTTTTTAATTACAACATTAAATCCATACCAACTCAAGCAAGGGGAGTTTATTCAAAGCAAAGCTTTAAAATGAAGTTTAAAAAGGATAGCAGATAAAGTAGTGTCGAGTTATTTTGGGGTTTGTCTGCCTGAACTCGACCAGGCTTGGCACAGAGGACGCAGGAAACAACTCAGATCAACTTAGGCATTTCTTTTATTTGACTTTTTTCATTTTCTGTTGAATCATGAGCAGGTTGATAACCTCAACAAAGAAAAGAAAAACAAACAGATATTAGTTCCACCATGAACCATAGTCACACATGCAAACAAGTATAGTTCTCTATATTAGACTTAGTATAACATAGATTAAATTAAATTAAACATTCTTTCTCTCATTTATTTTTTCTCATTTTCTCATCTAATTTCTTAAATTAAACATTCTGATCAGTATCATCAATCTCATTTCCTGATTTACTAGAACATAAGTGGGAAAATGAAGTAAAATACATACCAGTAGCGTCTCTGTGCTCCACTGACTCAACCACACCCAGGGCAAACAAACAAAAGGCCCATCAGGTGCTCAACCAAGGCTAATCAACCTAGAGCTTCTTGCTCTCTACTCTCTCTCTGAACACCATGTGAACACTTAGGCTCTCTACTGCCCTCTGACACACTCCATGCACAAAGTAGACATCATCACATCCCAGGGTGAAAAATATTAAAAGAAAAACATGTAAAATAAACAGCATAAAGCACATAACCCAACACCTCCCACTTGAGCTCCTGGTTAATGAACCCAAGGAGGTCACACTATTGTCTCTTAATGTTGCTCCTCAATAGGAAGCAGAACCACCAGGCGTCTGACATCCCTGTGAACGATGGTGGAGGGGATTCTGGATGAGAGTTTTTCTGTGTTTTTTCTTTGTTTGTGCAGTTTCCCTCCTTTACTCATTGGAACAGGGTAGCTTGGAAAAGTCCTCAC
>NW_015150495.1:282867-284428 GCF_000732505.1 Cyprinodon variegatus | reverse complement strand
CTCAGGTTTCCTTCCTGGGCAATAGTCTGGTCTCTCCCTCTTCTCCACACTTTTGAGCTGCTCAAGTCTCTCCAGGATGCCTTCCTGCTTTTTTAGGAACTTCAAGAGCAGATCAAAGTGGTTCTCTGGGGTGACATTATTGCTTGACTCTAGCATGAAGATCAACCAGTCTCTTTTCACAAAATCAGGTAATTTACTCTCTATTGTCCTGATGACCAACGGGTTCCTCATCGCACCGGAGCTCCCCAGCTCTGTCAGATCTGCTAGGGCTTTTTCCACAGTCTGAATTATTTCGATGACTTTCCTTGGTTGATTTCCCTTCACAGGAGCCATTTTCTCTAATTCTTCTAGGATTTCTAGGACAATTGTTGCCTTATTGCCGAACCTGTTCTCCATGACTCTGAAGATCTCATCAGCAGTAGTGTAGGTTGACAGTCTGAGATCCTTCATTATTTTGTCTTCAACGCTGCTGAGAAGTTGAATTTTCTTGACCTCTGCCGACCCAGATGGCTCTCCTTGTCTCTGAAGATTCTCCCAATCATTTGTCCATCTGTAATAATCTCTGTTGTTTCCACTGAAGGTAAGAAGAGCTGTCGGTTTAATCCTCACTGTAGGTGCTGCTTGTATTTGACCTCCATCCACCACATTTGCAGGTTGCGCAGCACTTGCTTCCTCTGCAACTCTCCGTGCAGTGGCAAATTCAGCTTTCCTCAGTTCAAGCCTACTGCTGGTTCCTTTGAGATCTCTGATCCTGCCATCAAGATCTCTTTTCTCCAAGCCAGGGATCCATCTCTCCCACTTTGACATGGCCTTGATGACCTCCTTCATCCTCTTCTCCAGGAGACTTAGATGCACCTCGTACCCCTCCAGGTGAGTACTCTGAACAGGTAGGTTTCCTGTTACATCAGCACTTTCCTCTGCCACCAGGATTGCAGTTGTGATTTCATCTTGACCATACTTTGACCACAGGTTCTTCTGGATGATTCCACACACCTCATTAAACCTTGTTTCAGCCTCACCAACAGTCTTTTCTATATCACTTTCCAGCTGCTCTTCAAGGCCCGCCTCTTCTTCTTTTGTTGCCTCAGCCAGCAAGCCAATCCTGTATTCATCGTTCGCTTCAAATATATTTCTTAGACAGACTGAAAGCTTATTGAATTCCTCCCGTAGCTCTTCTTCTACCATGCCATCTGCTCCTTTACTTATAAAGTTGGCTTGTCTGGTGAAGCTGCTTTTTGCAGTGGTCCTCTCTCTTTTGAGCTGTTTGACCGTCTTCTCCAGAACATCTTCTGCCATTTTAGATTTTGTTGACACTCAAAGCTTTCACCCTTGCGTCTACAGCTTTACACTGGACCCGTTTATCTCTTTGTCCAGGCTGCCCGACTGGTTATCAACTGTCGAGTTATTTTGGGGTTTGTCTGCCTGAACTCGACCAGGCTTGGCACAGAGGACGCAGGAAACAACTCAGATCAACTTAGTCATTTCTTTTATTTGACTTTTGTCATTTTCTGTTGAATCATAAGCAGGTTGATAACCTCAACAAAGAAAAGAAAAACAAACA
>NW_015150495.1:273940-281606 GCF_000732505.1 Cyprinodon variegatus | reverse complement strand
AAAATGAAGTAAAATACATACCAGTCGCTTACTGAAGCTTCGCTGACTCAACCACACCCAGGGCAAACAAACAAAAGGCCCCTCAGGTGCTCAACCAAGGCTAATCAACCTAGAGCTTCTTGCTCTCTACTCTCTCTCTGAACACCATGTGAACACTTAGGCTCTCTACTGCCCTCTGACACACTCCATGCACAAAGTAGACATCATCACATCCCAGAGTGAAAAATATTAAAAGAAAAACATGAAAAATAAACAGCATAAAGCACATAACCCAACAAGTAGCTAACAAGTATAAAATAGGTACATAGTGATAGTAACAGGTTTTCAACGCAGCCGAAGCAGCTATTATCAGCCATAAGAAACGGGTAGTTATTTAATGATAGTTTCACATCTCTGAGCACTTGAAATCATATTTTATTTATCTTTTTGATGAGCAACTGACTTTTATCCCAGTTGGTGATATTAAATATCAACAATTTTCTTTAAGATCCAATACTGAGTAAAGCACAGGAAAATCAAGTTTAGAGATAATTCAGACTTGAAGAATTAATTCAGTCTCACCTCTCATCCAATCCCCCTCTGATGATCCACTCCTGCATGAATATCAGCTCTTTGCACACCTCCGCCATGGACAATCATCATCAATAGCTCCACTTTAAAATAACTGTGTTCCATTGACGGCATCTCTGCTCCATCAAGCTTGAACCCTACCTCCACCATCATCCTTGCTTTTATCTGGCTCCCTTCTTCCTTTGGCATCATTTCCACCATTACCTATCCTAAATCATCATTCTCTCCATGATTACGTCTTGTACTCATGTCATTTAAAACTCTCTTGTTACATGTCTTCACCAGTGTTGCCAACTCTTCAGTAAGGAAAGTAGCTATTGGCTGTGCTAGAAGTCGCTGAATGATGTCATTTTTCTTTTTAACCCTGTGGTCCACTAAGGAGCTTAAAAATCATGGTAAAACATGAACATTTTGAACCATAACATTTTTTACATTACATTAACATTAACAATCTAAATGGAACAATAAAAGTCTACAAAGAATCAATGACAATGTGAGCCAATAATGGTAATTATTGTTATTTTTTTAACCTAATAAGATTCCCCTCCCCACACACAGGCTGTGCTTGCCTGCTCACAGAAACAGTGGGTCATCGTCATGTTGGTCAAGCCTCTCTATGGCAGCTTTAGCAACTGAGGGAGCTGATTCCAGCGCGATCAACCTACGCCGTCAATCCCAGTGCATGTGCGCGGTGCATTTGCAGTCTGAATGCTGAGGGTAAAGATGCTGTGGCTCTGACTGCAGCGCTGAGAGGGTCTCCTGCGGAAGTTGGACAACTGGTTTGGGACGGGGGAGGCGCCCCCCGGCAGACACCAGAAAAGTCGCTAGATTTGTCACTAGTCGCTTTTTTGAAAAAGAGTCGCTAGAGGGGTCTGAAAAGTCGCTAAATATAGTGAAAAAGTCGCTGAGTTGGCAACACTGGTCTTCTCTATGAGTCTTTCAAGATTCAAATGTTTAACGTTGCTTTTTTATAACAGCAACTGCAACATTGGTTTGTTTAAAATTATGAAAAATATCTACTCAAAGAAGTAAGTGCCTCAATCATTTCGCATGTATGTATACCAAATCTTAAGACTGGTTGTAAACAGCAATTGATATTTTATAGATAATTTTATGCTAACTAGTCCGTGTAATTTACTTTAATTTATTAATTTCTTAGAGAAACTTTCCACCATGCCTCTTCCCTACAAAAGATGACTTGTGTTTTACAGGTATTACTCCAAGGTGAAGCTGCACAGCCTCTTGTTCAAGCATGCATTTGTTCCTTTGTTACTTATTTCATAATCATGTTTTTTACTTATAGAAACGACTATTTGTAATTATTCATAATTGCAACAGTGCTCAGCCCTTAAGGCTCCATATGTTCACCTTCTGTACTTGGACAGTACATGCCTGCAGCATGGAAAAACCCCAGAGACATTTCTGTTTCAAAGGCAGCCGCACCTGACACTGAGCTTTTTAATGACATTCCTAGTCAATCATACGACATGTCATGATCTTTTTCCCACCTCTATATAGAGCACTATATGAGTATCTGATTGTCTAGTAGATAAAAATGTACTGAACTTCAACAGGAGGAACAGGAGTTACGTGACAGCTCTTAAAGCTCCATATGTTCGCCTTCGGTACTTGGATAGCACCTGCCTGCAGCATGGAAAAACGCTGTGCAGGGAGAAGGAGTTACGTGACCAACAGGGGGCAAAAAGTAATGTTCATCTGTCGAACGGTCAGTTAGCTGAGTTCACTATAAAGTCTGCTAGGGAAAAAGATAGTCGATTAAGAGGTTAAGGCGAAAGTTCAGACACAGTCCTCCTCTGCAGTTTCTCTTTGCTGGATTCTCTTCATTTCCTCCTGAACCCTGGTGTTCCACCTCGTTTGGTTTCCCAGATTTCTGGATTTATGTTTCTGTTTTCACCACTAATTGATAAATGTGCAAAAAACCACCTCAGCCTCTGACTCTGCTTTTGGGTCTTCTTCAATCCTCCACTCTTCTTGACAGGACTTATGTAATGAACAAAAAATCATAACGAATTGCATGACAAGACCTAATGTATCACATAAGAAACAAATAACTTATCAGATTTACCTGATGTCTTTCTCTGACAATTATTTTATGGTTTATGCATAGAGCAGTCCTGTCCATGACCATTATGAACAGGTTTTTGATGTCAAGGTTCATTTACAAGATGTTTCGAGTATATTTTTCATCGGTTAGGTTGATATGAAAATAACTTATTTTTTTGTTAAGGTCTCTAAGAAACCAAAACTCAACTCTTGAAGTTTGCGGCTGAGCTCATTGATTTTGGTAGTGGAAACAAAAACAATCATGTGTTTATAGAAACCTCTGGTTTCATGGTAACCGGTTTGCATTGGCAAAAGAGAGATATATGATTACCTGTGACGGTTACGTGCACAGATTTTCTAAATTCTTCCTTAGAATTGCAAGTGGATCTGCCTGTTCTGCTGGTAAATGCAATGAGGAAAATACTAAACAAAACATCTGTGCCTTTATTTTTAAAACACAAAGACACCTGCATTTTGCTGGATTTTTGATTTTTTTTCCCTTTGATTTTACTGCGATGCAATGCCAGAATGTTTACTTTTAAATACTTCAAAAGGTAAAGTATTAATACATGAGCGCTGAGCAAATCCTATGTGTTCTAGTTGTGGATTTGAACGTTACACACTAGTAGCCATTCAAAATTTTCCCACTTTCCTTGGTGGGCCCATTGCTGGTCCTTGGCTGGTCCCCTACAATCTTTGTACCAAAATATTCTGTCATAATTTGTGGACATTGGGATTTATAGAGATGCGTTATCTCCTGGTCAGACCCTGTAATCGAGTGAAATGGTGAAGTCAGAGTAAAAAAATATGCACACCCAGGAGAAGGCCAGTGGCTGGAAGTTGGATGGGGTTTTGCTGCCATTCGACTGGCTTTTGACTGGGAAGGGCCATTTTGAATGGCTGCTACTTTATCACTGTAAACAAGTTCAGCTATGATGTTTTGTATGGAAAGGAGAATATAAAATCCTGCAGTAAGCAATGAACAGATTAAACTGCTTGCAGCAAAACATACATGCCTCCGGATTAAGCACCAAAAAGTAGAGTTTTTCTTGCTCCTAATCTAATCCTAACTTTTTTTTTTATAAAGAAGGAACTGGATTGAAAATTACAAATGTGAGCAACACATTTCTTAAATCAAAATGGAATTAGGTAACAATAATAAATAGTTAGGAAGACATTTACTTTCAAAAAAATCTATAACTACAAACTCAAGCCTCTGCCATCTTGTTAGGTAAAAGTTATACAGCCTAAACTTCAGCAACTGAAGACTATCAACAATTTCAGTTGTCTGTTGTTGACAAGTGTAGATCCAACAAAACAGCAGGAAAATATTTCACTATCAATAGATATTAAAATATAATTCTATTAAATAATGGTGATATGACTTTTAAACACGTTGCCATATTTTGATCTAAGTTGAAGTCTATGATTAGAGCATTTAACTCTAGAATTTAGGGAACAGCTGATTCAAGCAAATGATGCATAGAGAAAATCGACATAGGATGGTAAAGGTATATATTTGCATTTCATCCCATCAGTGAAAAGGTTTGCATATGTTATTTTGCTGAAAGCAAAGCCTTTTACGGCTTTGAAGATGCGCTTTGCACGGACAAACTTATTTTTAACTGTTTAAACAAAAATTAGGCCTAGAGGGTTGGTTTACGTTTTGTGAACACCTGTCCTCTTCTAGATTTAATATCTTTCATCAAAATCAATGAAAAATAAGCCCTTTGCGATTGTCTTTGGATTTCTTATATTTTATACCATTAAGTCGATTTCTTTAGCTACTCTTATGTCTCATTTTATTCTCTGAAAGAGCTTTTCATTGTGACTCAATAAAATATGGGCATGTCTGGGTTTTGGAAAACAAAAAACAAAAAGTGAGATGCATGAAGATTTCCATGGAGAAAACATCTGATTAAACAAATACAGCCACTGACAGAAGCGTTGAATCATGTCAAACGTGTCATGCTACAGAAACCTGAGCTGGTTGGCCATAGGGCTAGAAAGCTAACTTTTACATAAAGGATTTAATAAAAGGGAGAGTAAACAATGTCACAGGTGGAGCAGTGATCTCTGAATACAAACCTTTGTTATTCATTGGGTCTCTATGGTTTATTATTCAATTATAACTCAGATCTAAAAGTAGATTTGTTACAGTTTACTCTGAACTAATAGTCCTGCTTCTTTACATTGTGGTTTGTTTTCTATTATTTTAAGAATTGAATTTGTCTTCTTTCTTTATTTCAGTAGAGGTTTTCTTTAAAAACAAAGCAAACACAAATGCATACCTAAGGGCAAAACCAACAGTCATGGTTGTAGTGGTGAGAGGAAGGCGGGTAACCCACACATGCATGATGCAAACATTCAAACTCAAAGCATACAGACCCCAGGCTAGAAATGTAAACCTGTGGCCTAATTCCTGAGTAGCCAGTGTTATCTTTGTCATGCTAATTCTGTGTTCCAGCACTTTAACAGAAGACATTGGATTTCTCCAGAATATCTCTGTAAAAATCACTTGCTTGTCAGTGTTATCATAATGTTTTCAGGATATGCTAAATTTATATGGAGCAAATTTAAAATTCATATATAAGACATTTAATTCAATCTACAAACCCAAATATTATTCTGGAATTTTAAACCTTCATATTTCATATATGTTTTTACATTATGACCACTTTTTATTTCACTAAAAAGTTAAAGAGAACAAACCATGCATGTGTAGATAGAAATCAGAGAAGAAGGATGTTTTTTGACACTGCAACACAAATTCAATACTTACAGTAGTAGCAATTCAACCTTTTCCCACTTTGCTTGATGGGCCCTTGGCTGTTCCCCTACAATTCCTTTTAAAACATCTATATTTGTACTAAAATATTCTGTCATGATTTGTGGACATTAAGATCTAAAGAGAAGCATCATCTCCTGGTCAGACCCTGTAATTCAGTGAAAGAGTGGAGTAAAAATAAATATGCAAGAGGGGGGTCAGTCCAGTGGCTGGGAGTTGGAGGGGATTTCGCAGGGAATGCAGGGAAGTGGGCTGCCATTCAGCTGCTGATTGCCCAGGAAGGGCCGTTTTGAATGGCTGCTACTGTATTACAACAAAGGCATATCCTGAAAAAAGTCCTTGACCAACTATGAGTGCAGGTGATGAATCTGATGTTTAGAGCTAATTTCGGTTGAATAATTTAAATTTGAACTAAAATCAAAACCCGTTTCTGAAAAGGTTTATGATCCTGGAAATGTAGCTCAGATGTAGCTACAGTACTTTGATTTGTTTATTGCAAACAAAAATCTGAGTTACAAAATAAATTGTCTCAACCATTTAATTCATCGTGTCTCAGTGACACCAATAATTTGTAGTTTTTATACATCTTTCTAAACCTTAATCAAAGATGTTTTTCCTTTTTGTGTGAGTTTACAATCAGTAAACATTTAGCTGGAAAAATCATGAAATTTCTTATTCAATTCCTTGGAACAGGTTAGGGAAACGTGTGAGTAACCCGAGAAACTGAATAATGATTAATGACCCAGGTTTGATTTAAACTTCCCAATTCCTGTATCAACAGAACAAAACTCCTGGTTAAAAAAAAAACAAACAAAGGCGTGTAGGACAGCAACTGTCTGACTCAGAAGCTAGCTATGTGTTAATAACATGCACAATAACACATTCACATGCCTGAATGTCACTGAAGTGACAGGCATAATAGATAAGATCAGCATCCAACCAGCAAGACGCCAAATGTGAAATATTTAATAAGCTGTTATAAACCATCTCTATTTTTCAGGTGGATTCAAAGTTATGTTACATCTAGATAGCTATGCAATTTAATAATCACAGATAATCTACCAAAAAAAATAAAAATAAAGTGCAGGTAATAATAATACTTTCCTGCCAGCGACAGTTCTGGGGATTAACTTTTCTTAGGATGACGAGTAGGAAACCAGCTTCTGCTATTAGTAGTTTAAACCTGCACACATGTAAAACTTTTATGCAAGATTGATTTTTATTTCAGAAACCAATAATTCATCAGAACTCCTCTTAAGGGATCCGTGATTTTTTTGTTGTAACACCATAGGCTACTTCATTAAGACCATATTTCTGAAATCCAATCTGGGAACATTTCCAGCTCATATTACATAAAAAAAAAAAAATAGAGAAAGAAAAAATTCATCAAAATGTAATTAGGAAACTGAGTAACAGTTTAATTTATTTTTACAAATTATTAAATATTTACAACATCAAATCAAGTGTAAATGCCAGTAATGTGTCTCTCAACACTGGTAGTTTTTTCTAAAATTAATAGAATGAATCCTACCCGTAAAGGGAGGAGTGGCATGAAGAAAACAAAAACCAGAACAGTAATGACAAACATTCATCCAGCATTTAGTCAATGCCTGTGGCTGTCTGTGGAGACAGAGTTCCCCACCCCTTCAAAAGGGTGCAACAAATACTCATTCTGTTCACACCTACATACCTATGAAAAGTAGCCATTTCTCTGTTAGATGGATCAAAAACAAGTAGTGCTCCAGCCTGCAGGTAAAGGATGATATATGCATTTATTTTTTTGTTTATTACTGTCACCTGACTGCATCAGGGGGCTGTGCATGTCAAAGAAGCGGATTAATTTCTCCCACTAATGGGCTACAAGCGCAGCTCTTCTACTTTAGTTCTTAAACCCCAGTCGGCCTCAGCAGATGGCCGCTCACACCGAGCCTGGTTCTGCTGGAGGTTTTTTCTCGTTAAAAGGGAGTTTTTCATCTCCACTGTTGCTACAAGCATGCTTAATGTGAGGAATTGCCTTTGAGTCAATATGGTGATGCAATCAACTGGTTTTCCTTAGACAGAAGAATTTTAATCAATTAGACTGGATGGTCTGATGAACTGTAGAGTGCCTTGAGATGACGTGTTCTGAATTGGCGCTATGGAGTTAAACTTCAGCAGCTCCTTTGTTTACTGTCTTTCATTACTTGACAGGCTGATTAATCCAGGTGTGTCTGGCTGGTTACTTGTTAGGAATACAGTTTGCGT
>NW_015150495.1:270809-273666 GCF_000732505.1 Cyprinodon variegatus | reverse complement strand
TCAGTTTCTCCTACAGCCCATGAACTGATCACTGTGATCTCCTCTCCAAACTTTCCAGTTCCGGTCCACCAGTTCTCTGAGTTCCTGATTCAACTGCTGTACAGTCTCCTCAATAAACCTGTTAAACTTTTCCCCTGGTTCTCTGAGTGGTTCTCTGCATGTGAGTCAGATCTCTTAAATCAATCATGACAGTTACTGAGGTCAGACAAACCTGGATTAATCAGTTTGTCCAGTAATGGAAGACATGAAACAAAGAAGCTGCTGAAGTTCAGGAAATATTGAAGCTGGGCATAGAGCCTGTATGGCTCAAGAATGTGGGTTGTGGTGATGTGAGGTGAAAAGGTGTTAAACATGTAAAAAAAAAAAAAAAAAAAAACACAGACTTGGAAATCCCCTTGACACCAATGTGTGTTGGCATGAGTGAGTGTGGGAGAGAGAGAGAGGACATGTGTGTAGTGCAGCATTAGGCATGTACAGTATACACTTACATAAAGTGTTTATAACCACATTATGAGTTGGGCAGTAGTTGCTAAGTAAGTATATTGTTGGCTCCTATAAAGTAAGCTTACTCGGGTCAGTGAGTCCGCTAACAAGAACTCATCTCTGGTTTCTTCAAGGTCTTCTGTGCCTGCAGTCATCTTAGCCTGAGATAAAATAAGAGCAGAAGAGGATATATTATGTGCAGAACTGAAAATTCTAATACACAAGAAAAAAATACAATTAAACTTCATTCTGCCACAGTTAGGGAAGTGCTGTGATACTCATGTCCAGCGCAGAGACTCAGAAAGAGGTTTTATACTCGGCCAATTGGGCTACTCAAATCAAACCTGAATATATAGTACTAGCCATTCAAAGTTTCCAAACTTTCCTTGGTGGGCCTTTTCCTACAATTCCTTTTTAAACACCTATATTTGTACTAAAATATTCTGTCATGATGTGTGGACGTTTGTGGGCTGGGAGTTGGAGGGGATTTCGCTAGCAGTTGGAGGGAAATGGGCTGCCATTCTGCTGCCGTTTGATTGGGAAGGACCATTTTGAATGGCTGCAACTGTATAGCCACTGTTTTACATAGCATAGTTAGCACACCACATCACTTAATACATTAATTTATCATTCAAATCATGTCAAAGGTTTATTGCTTGAACTTTGTTAATACATACTGTACCTTATATTGTAACGGCTGAACAATAGAGGCCGGCCCACTCACCCAAAGACCTTGATTAAGACTTAAAAACCAAATAAATTTCTTTTTATAAGAATAAAATATTTACAATATATTAATAATATAGTAAATTTGTAAGGTAAATATTGAATCTTTAACTACGAGTGAAGCTGTTTTGTTCAACGTCAGATTGGTGACATATTTCCGCCCTGACGTGAAAAAATCGTTGCCCATAAAAAGTTGTTCATGTGCAGTAGCTCCTCTTCAAAGCAAAAGATAGAATCATCCTGGGGTGCAGCTCTCCTGCACCAAGAGCTGAAAGCAACTTTATTTGCAATGTTTTATTTTGGTAGATCTGGCGTTTCTTCCTAAATGACCCACATCTCATCTACTTCCCCTTTGCTGTGGCTGCAGCGTGAGCTCTTCCTAACAAGCTCTGTAGCACGGAAAAATACGTGAGGCTCCAGGGCCCTATGCAGGGCCCCAAAAATACACTTCTGGGTGGGTTCAGCCGTGTCCTCCCTGGAAAATGTTTTTAATCCCACTGTTTAAATCTGGCAATTTTCAGTCATAAGTAGGAAAAACAACATCTGGTGACTTTTGGATAGGCTATTCATTGCATTTCTCTGTTCCTTCCAAGTTTCATGTTCTGTATTTACCTGTCTACACCTGCAACGAAGCCAGTATTAATTATAGCAGCTTGGCAAACTTCAGAGAAACTGCCTCAGCCACATAACCAGTTGGAATGGCTGCTGCGGGTACTTCCCAATACTTCAGTGAATAATAGGTAAAGATTTTTATGAAACTTAAGAATAAAGCTCAAATTGCCTTGCAAACATCTTTAAAAAATATATTTGCTGCTAAAGAAATAGGGAGCCGATTCAGCCCTCAAAAATTTTGTTGGTATCGTTGAATATGGGCAACTTTCCATGGGCAAAGGCCAACTACATTTCAGTCAGTGGATCTTCAAACATCCTCTGCAGGACAACATGGCACTTTTGTTCCCAGAGTAAAACATTATAGGGGTGCATAGATGTTCAACACTATTTGCAGAGCAGGAAGCATGGACAGCCAGCTGACATTATTGTTTCCTAGGATGTTTTGATAGTCTTGGCCAGCAAACTCACAAAAATCTTTTTACTCCAACAGTAAAATTATGAATATACCCAAAGATTTCTGTGAGAAGGTACTCATCAATAGGAATAGTGTCTATTGCTGTTCTTGTTGCATCATGAATAATGTGAGCAGGGCAACCTAAGCCAATCACCTCCTGTTGCAGAAAATCTTTCACTTTAAAGAATGTGGTGACAGAGGACACACCTGCACTGGCTGGTAAAGAGGTTTTGTGTGATTTTGTTTTTGGAGGTTTGTTGCACAGGAGCAGTGCAGTGCACCGTTGCGTCATTCTGGTCTGGCCGACAAGGACACAAATGGAAATTCTGATTGTACTTTTTTGGTAAAATGACACTTCCTCTTCTTTGAAAGAGCAATCTGGTCATTCAAACTTGTCTGTCTTCTTCCCTCTCTACCTTCTTCTATTTTTAGCTCTCTTCTGACTTATGCCTGCTCTCTGATTTACTCTTCCAAGTAGATTTTTCTCCCTTCTCTTCAGCCATTCCATCAGTGTTCCAGTTTTGGTCCACTCTCATTTAAAGGCACACTATGCAACATTTTTCAGTTAATTAATGTGTTCCA
>NW_015150495.1:267302-269806 GCF_000732505.1 Cyprinodon variegatus | reverse complement strand
AATAAATTTCCAAAATATATACTAAAGGTCACCAATCAGTTGTAAAACATATTTACATGAACCCTTGTTGAACCCTTGAGAACCACCTTATCAGATTTTTTTTATATATATATTTATTTATTAACAGTGTCCTGTCTGTCGATGTAGAAATAAGAATTGCTGCCTTTCTGCCAAAAAGAAAGCCCATCAGATTTTGCTTTCACAAGTGGAGCAGTACGGCTATGCATGTAAATATCTTTATTATAATTCATGCAGGGAGTTTTACATTTTATATGGACACTGCAATGCAAGTAGAACAGGAAAGAAAAAACAGGAGATAAGATGAAAGAAAGAGGAGATAACGATAAAACACCTTCAGTCTGCTTCATCACCTGCAAAGAGATGTAAAAAGAACAGTACAACCACCTTACCAGATTAGCACCTTTCAAGGAGTTTTCAATCAGAGTCACTATTACTCTGATTGAGTAATAGTGACTCCGTCAGGGCGGAGTAATTTCCGCCCTGACGTGAAAAAATCTTTGCCCATAAAAAGTTGTTCATGTGCTTTTCAATGCAAAACGCTGTGGCTGCAGCGTGAGCTTCTCCAAACAAGCTCTGTAGCACGGAAAAATACGTGAGGCTCCAGGGCCCTATGCAGGGCCCCAAAAATACACTTCTGGGTGGGTTCAGCCGTGTTCTCCCTGGAAAATGTTTTTAATCCAACTGTTGAAATCTGTCAATTTTCAGAGTCATAAGCAGGAAAAACAACATCTGGTGACTTTTGGATAGGCTATTCATTGCATTTTTCTGTTCCTCGTTTCCTGCCAGGTATTTCAGGCATTCTAAACTTGTAAACCTGATTTTTTTGTCATTTTTCTTTTGAAACTTCTAAGTGGTTAGAAATTTGTAATGCTATTATAACTTCATTTGACAAAGGGGACAAAACCTTGACAGAAACTGTGAGAAACAGAAAATCAGGGTGCTTATAAGCTATGGCCGCCTTGTCAGGCTTTTGCAGGTGAGGGCGATCTAAAGTTCCTGCTATATCTAAAGTTACCTTCTTCAGGTGAGAGCCACTCTACCCTTCATGTTAAAGTAATGGAGCTGCTGCCTGACCGTGTACACAAGGAAGATTCATGTTCTGTATTTACCTGTCTACACCTGCAACGCAGCCAGTATTATTTATAGCAGCTTGGCAAACTTCAGAGAAACTGCCTCAGCTGCATAACCAGTTAGAAGGAATGGCTGGTGCAGGTACTTCCCAATACTTCAGTGAATAATAGGTAAAGATTTTTAAGAAACTTAAGAATAAAGCTCAAATTGCCTTGCAAACATCTTTAAAAAATATATTTGCTGCAAAAGAAGTAGGGAGCTGATGGAAAATTGACTAACTTGTTTTTTCTGCACATGACATCCTGTCCGGCGCAATCTGCTCAGTACCAACTTGATGCATTGAGTTTGAGCATCTAGCAGAAATATAAAACAGTTCAACATCCAACACAGAGAAATCATCGCTGAATAAACGTTTGATTTTCAGTTCAAGATGTCACAAACATATCAACTGCATAATGAATGATGATGAATTCAACTGCTGTAAATGAAGAGTGGTACTGAGAGCCAAATAAACGCTTCGATATTCCTTTGCTGTCTGAGAAGCTTGTGGGGTGAAATATTTCCAAATGAAAATGATATATATTTTTTTTATTACCTTCAAAGTAACTGGCAATTTCCCAATCTTTCTGTCGGACTGTGTGGACATTTTTAGACCTAAATGCAGAGATGGAAGCAGAGGTGGTTTCTTGCACATTTAATAACCAATGGTGGCAACAGAATCAGAAATCCAAACAACTCCTCACCAGACAATAACCAGAACAAAGGGTAACACAGGTGAGGTGAGGTGAGGTGAGGTGAGGTGAGGTAAGGTAAGGTAAGGTAAGGTAAGGTTAGGTAGGTAGGTAGGTAGGTAGGTACTCCAGCCCTGAGTAACCGCAGAGTAAGAAAATACATGCCAAACAGAACAAAGAATGGAGTAATCAACAGATTGGGAACAAAGTAGACAGAAGGATCTAGAAGGGAGCTAGGTGAAGGAGACTGACAAGAGGGGGCAACAGAGGGTAACCAAGAAATATGTAAGAACTCAAATACATTTAGAAAACAACTTCAATAACACAAAAAAGAAATGAAAGCAATGAAAACTCATAAAGAAAACTTAAACGCAAACAAAAAGTGCAGAATTATGACACTCTCCCTGAATCTTTCCTCAATTAAATTGCATATTTTTCAGATTAATGCATTTTCTTTAGGAGGGCTTTTTTTTAACAATAATCTCAATGAACTCCTGGCAAGGAAGGTTGATGTTTGCCTTCAAGGTAAGCTTGGCCTTGACAGTTGGAAAAGTAAATCTTTTTCTGCCATCAGTCCATATTTTATTCATATAAAAAAATTTTATTTTTATAAATCACAATAAAATATTGTCACACAGACATCACCATGTTTGCTGGAATGCATTCTGCGTAAATAAGGTC
>NW_015150495.1:265824-266980 GCF_000732505.1 Cyprinodon variegatus | reverse complement strand
AGGCTCTGGTATTACATGCTAACAAAGGGGCGAACCTGCTGGTCAGGTTCAATTTGCATGTTTCTAAGCCAAAACAAGGCTTTGAACTCATTGCCATTTCGGAATTTTGAATTGAAAACGCTTCCTGGATGGGAAGCGAAATGTCTTTAAATTTGTAGATAGAGTCCTGTGGATTGTTTAACTTTTTTGGTATGCTAAAAAAGGCTTCAGACTCTGAGACTGTTTACTGTTAGCATCGAGATCAGAACATTTTCTCGGATGTGTTACAATGAGGGAGTTTTACAATGAGCTTTACTCTCACTTTAAGAAATTATTACCTTTCGATTTATTTTGATTTAATGTTAGCTTCTACTAATGGCATTAGCTCTAGCTAATAAAGTAAACAGATCACAAGCTCAACATGTTTATTTGCTTTAAAATATATTTCTTGTACAATGACTCAAGAAAACTTTGAGGCAGCAACGTAGTTTGGTGTTGTCTGAATTTACACCAGTCAAATGTAATACATTGGTTCTTACTGGACTGGAACCATCAGAGTAAACACAGAAAGGCTGACATTACCAGAGTTGTTTTTTTTTATTGTATGATGCATGCCGACCTGATGACATACTTTATTAATAAATTGCTCACTATAAATGATAACAAGCTGAAAATAAAGATCTCAGGTTCCTCTCCAAAAAAATGGCATAATACAGTAAACCAGCAGAACTGAGGGGAAAGGGTCATGAATGAAGATAAATCTCTCGTCTTTAGTCTCTATCCACTTTACTTTAAGGGTTGTCCTTTAGCAAATATCTTTCCATCAAACTCTGACTAGCTTCCCCCTTCCCATCTAAGACAAGTATTCCTACTATGTCCACTCGTGGTCTTTTTAGGTGGTTGGTTTTCCATCATACATAAAATTCTGAGTTTGACCCAGAAACATCAGCTCCATTAAACCACAGCCTACTTGTTTGCTGTGTCCCCTCCATCCCTTGTAGGAACCAACAGCCTGGACTTACAGTCAGAAAATAAAAGCAGGAAAAAAATCTGCTGAAAACCCCCCCTCAAGTCAAATATCCCACATGGAAAGTCTGTTATTTCTTTAAGACAGACTTTGAATCCAAAATAGCAGCCACATACATCAACAACAGTGATTTACAAGGCATTCTCTTAA
>NW_015150495.1:259426-262024 GCF_000732505.1 Cyprinodon variegatus | reverse complement strand
AATGCAGCATATCCGTATTTGGTGAGTCTCCCCACCAACTTTCATCACAAAGTTACACCCTTGGTAGACATCAATGGCTGCAGCCTTATCAAACACTACATTTTGTTCTTAGCTGAAGGACACCGCTCCCATTTCATTCTCAAATATTTACCACATACAGAATGAAGATTAGAACTGTATATCCGTACATAGGAATTGTTCTAATTAGATAAACTATTATTGAAAACATAAGTTCTGACAAGCAACAGGCAGCTAATATTAAGGTGTTATAAACTCACACATAAATGATAATTATACTAACAAAATGTATTTTTACATTTTATGTCAGGCCCACATTCCCTTCACAATGCATTTCACAAATATCACACAGTGGAAGGGACACCACCTCCGTCGTACATTTTCTTTTAAAATTACAAAGCACCCACGTTTGGGTAATAATTCTATTGCAAATTATGATTTAAATGTTTATAAAGTGGCATTACTGTGATGCTTTTGAGATTTGGACTCGTTTCAGAATGGTGGAATGGCTTGGGTCCTGTAGGCTCTCAGACAGACCATTAGCTACATTCAATTTATGTCAAAAAAACAAAACTGCAAGACTGCAAGAAAGCCTTCTACTGCTGATAAAATAACCTCAAATCAAAATATTAAAAGTCAATAAAAAATTGTATATTACAATCAGAAGTAGTGTTTTACAGGTACAAGGAATTGTGTTGGCGATTAGGTGCAATGCACAGACAAGGAAACATAGTTTGCATTCAAAGCTTTTGAAATACATCATTCGGATAAGACAAATGCAAGTATTGAGTTTTATAAGACTAAAGTAGAAGAGTGCAACATAATGAAGAGGAAAATAGAGACAACTAGTTTAGGAGCTACTTTAAGCTCTGCTATTTTTGTGAGGTAATATCGAGTCAAGCAAAATGCTCCTTTTGAAAGAGATTCTTGGATGTGTTGATTTGGCACTAAATAAAATAATTTCAATGAACAAGACATCCTGATTTTAGAAGGAATTAAATAAATATAACAAGCAAACAACATTGTACGTGTTGGAAATTTCCTAACAGACATACCTCATCACAAATGTGAAGTGCAAAGATAAAAGCCATAAAGCCAGTGGATGGATAGTTTCCTTTCTTTTTCAGCCAGATCTCATGAACATATCTCATAAAGGCTGGATTAAGCACCATGACCTGTTAAAAAAATAAAAAAGTTATTTTATAAGACTCAAAATTACCTTTCCTGCTCAACTAGAAATATCATTCTGCACCTCAAACTCACCAAATCTTTGTTAGCTTTGATCTTGGTTTTTATTGGTGCATATGACCTGTTAAATAAGAAAAGCATTGTTAAGAACAAATTTCATCGCTGGCCTATAGAAAATAATCTATTTCACATGTAAAGTAGTAATCTGATTTTTTTGACCAACATACAGTAAAGTGTTCCATACAGTAAGTGTGATCTAAGAAGAAACGCATATATAGTTGATCTTTTTTTATATTTAGCTAAAAAGCGTATCCAAACAGCAGGAAAAGCATTTTAGTCAGTACTTCATATCAAAACATTTTGTTGCACTAATGCTGCATCCACTCCATTTTTTGAGCATCAAAAAGGCGTCACTTTGGATGCTGAGGCACCTGGAAGTCAGATGTGCATTGAAGCACTTTTGACACCATTGATGAGCGTTGTGCAAAGTGTGTTCAGACGCTTCTGACAGGCATTGCTTGTCAGCATTATTTGCTGTAGTGAGGGAGAAAATCTTTGTTTTAGGATTCATTTAAGCAAGAGTGTGCACCTTAAAACTTAATCATTGTAGTCAGTTCATCAGGACTTTGATTATAGCTTTAGATGTTCTGTTAGTGACTCTACCACAAGCCCAATATGTGCAATAAGTTCATTTGCAAGTGCATTCAGCTATATTCATCTATGTCAAAATGAATTATCCAATTACGGCAGTTAAACCTACATATTTCTTATTTTAAAATCATCAAAGAATGCTAAAGTACATCTTATACCTAATACTAATGACTTTTGTCTAAAGTCATCATTGGACAGTCTGGCAAAACATGATTACTCCTTGTTTATCTGCATTTTTATTTTTCATCTTTAGACTATTATTGAAGAAAAACAGTCTCATAGGAATCTGCCTTTTTTTTTTTTTTTACACCGAATTTTAAACACTGAATTTTTTAGACATTGAATTCCTTACAATCATTTTTTATCTGGTAAAAATTCACCAGAAAAAAATCAGCTGCAAAAGTGTTGTCCTTTTGGTGAACTCAAGCCAAAGCAATCTACACTTGATAGAGTCGAGCAGCTTCTAGCCAATGAAATTAGCTAATTTGGTCACATGACAACGGCTGCCCCCAGCGCTGTTTCCGGCTGAATGAGGCTTTTTTTTTTTGTGTTAAACAGATAGAATTGCAAAACGTCAGCTACTAACAGACAGCTATTAGAGTTTTTCCTCTTATCAGACTTGGTGAAACAACTGAGCCGATCACAGCTAGTACGGCACCCCTGTCTGCCAAGGCTCTTGGTTTGATCCGGAAGAAGCTGCAGGTGGCAAACTGTTTTTCTTCTTCGGCTCTGTTCGAAAAC
>NW_015150495.1:245221-257938 GCF_000732505.1 Cyprinodon variegatus | reverse complement strand
TTTTTGCAGCTGAATTTCTGCATTTGAATTTTTTGCAGCTGAATTTTTACCAGATAAAAATTGAGTGTAAGGAATTCAATGTCTAAAAAAAGTCAGTGTTTAAAATTCGGTGTTAAAAAAAGGCAGTTTCCAATGAGACTGTTTTTCTTTCATAGACTATGCACTATTAACCATAAATACAAAAGAAGGCAAAGAAGAAAAACAAAACAAAAAAAACTACAACATTTATGTATAAATCTAAAGCGGAAAGTGTTAGCTGCTGGAAATATGGTAGGATCTTATTTCCGGGGAGAGACAAGTGATAAAACAAAGGATGTAAACGCATTTACTCTCTCAGAAAATATATTATATATAAAAAATATAAAATATTTAACATTTTACACATGGTAGTTTAGTACTTTTCATATAATAAAGGAGAGAAAAGAGTAATTTACATCTTTTTTGTAAAGTACAATCGAGGAAGAGCCAAATAGTGGTTGAGCTGGTGCTACAGATCGTGCTACCAGTAGGGGTTGGTTAGTGACAGCAGTTCAGAGTTAAGAGTGTTCTTTATGGGTTAAAAACAGCAAGTACCAGAATATAAAATAAAACATTTTTGGGCAGCAAGTCTAATTATTTTATGTATGCATTGACTGTATAAACTGTTTTGCGAAAAACTGGTAAAATAATTTAGTGGAATGATCAGAGCATTTACCCTTTCATTTGTACAAGAAAAAAAAAATCTCCTGTATTCTTTAAATATATTTATATATTCTTGTTTGTTTTTTGATGTCTATATATGGAGGACCAGCTCTACCATATTTAAAAATACAGAAATAAATGATCAATAAATAAATAAATACTTGCCACCAAAAATACAATAAAGAAATAATGTAGGTAGAAACTAAAATTATACAGTGAGATATAAATATATACATCTCGTTTAATGAGCTTCTTTATTTATTCGACTTTGCAATGATTACCTTAT
The DNA here is from genome assembly GCF_000732505.1 of Cyprinodon variegatus. Taxonomy (NCBI): domain Eukaryota; kingdom Metazoa; phylum Chordata; class Actinopteri; order Cyprinodontiformes; family Cyprinodontidae; genus Cyprinodon; species Cyprinodon variegatus. The sequence continues at coordinate 256,971 of NW_015150495.1, read as the reverse complement.
TTATTGTCTGTTATAATCTTCCACACTATTAATTACTTTTTAAGTATTAATTTATGTGCATGTTATAATATTTTTGTCTGTTTTATTCTTCCTTTTTATTTTTTAACCTATTTATTTCTTCTATGCCATTTATTTCTGCCCATCTTTTTTGCATTTCTGTTTGCATTTCTGCCTCATTATGCAAATGAGGAAGGGCTGTGTCTTAGAGGGTAACCTTTTGCCCAATTGGATGAAAGCTAAGCTAACCTTTATCAGAACTGTACTGGCAGGTATCTTAAAGTTACGGAGCCAAATAAAAAATAAATGGGTGAGTCGTTTGTTTTAAGTGTGGCAGGCTAGCTTTCCTCTAGCGGTAGCAACGGATAGAAATGAATTGGGTTATTTTTTAGCTTTTTATTTGAACCAGATTGCCACAAAAAATAATGTTTACGTCAGTGTTTATACCTTTATTGAATAAAAATTTGAGTAACTTTATAAAATAACAAAAAATATAATATATTATAAAAATATATCATATATAATATAAAAATATGGAATTGTGTAATTTTTACATTAAAAAAATTCTAAGAGGCGTTAACACATGCAGGTATATGTTGGAATAATTACAGTATGAGTAATTAGGTTTGAATATATAGAAATATTTAAGACCATAAAGTTTCGAATAAAGCCAATAATGTGACTCACCTTCCATAAAATCCCATTGTAATGGCCTTCATGACCCACTGAAGATCCAACACTTTGAACGGAAACAGCACAAGATGAGTTGAGTTGTCTAAATCCACGGCGCTCTCTGGATACATGACATGATGAGTCGTTCTGGTCCCAACATCTTCTTCATAGCCTTTTATTTTTGCATAGTTCATTCTAAACAGTCCAAAAGGACAAATATATTTAACTGTCAATATTTGGAAACTTCTTTTTCTTAAGATCTTGAAATTTACCTTATGACGATATCTTGGAAATCTATTAAAGGTCCGTAATGGGATCCTTTCAAATTGACAGAGTTTCCCACCACAGCACAAGTCCTGCATTTGTCAGGGCTGGGTTTTATAAGATCAGGAATGGGGGAAATGATCTTAAACAGCTTGTCCAACGTGGATTTAAAATAAGTAAATTTGTGTTTTTCCTTTTGTAAGCGCTGAAACAAAAAGCAAAGACATTTTGTAATTTTCAGATTACTAAAGTGACAAGAATGGCACACTTCTTTTAAAACGTTTGAAGACATATAGAGACATTTATAACCTTACCTTCCACCACTGAAAGGTTTCTTCTGATACACTGGTGTTAGCAGACAGAAATGGTTTAACAGAACGTCGCAGATGATGATTCAGCATCGTATGATGGCTAGAAAAGCAGACCTCACAGGGACAAGTGTCATTGTATCGAAGCTGAAGCCGCTGAGTGAAATCTGACCTCCAAAGCAAAGAAAGAGAAGCTACGGACAACAGGAAAATCCCCAACTTCACTTTTAATGTCATGCTGGTTTTGCAACTCTTCCTATTTCAGTTTCAGCCTGTAAAGACAAAGTGCATTTATATTTCTAAACATCAGTTGATCCAAAGTCAACTTATATAAAAGCCTTTTTATATAAACATAAAATGTATTTGCTTTTATCAAAGTCACCACAACTTAAAATCAATAGGGCAAATTATTACCTTACCTTAAGACCTGCTCCTTTTGAGCTTCCGGTATGGTTTTCAAGTCCGGGCGTCACCTGTGACTTCTTCAACTTTCAGGAAGCTGACTACATGTGTGACATGGGATGCTGTGTTGTGGAAGAAAACAGGGGAAAAAAACCAAATAAAGGTAGAGGTGTGGTTTCATTAGGTCCCATCCACCAGAGGCTCTGACAACAAATATGATCTCTTTGGGTAAACATTCTGGAATGTTGTTACCGTAGTAAATTCTTAGTTCACAGCACCATGACAAGCAATTTGTCTGCCTTTTTAAGAAAATAACATTTTTTAAATAGTTAGAAACTACAAGAGGACGCAACCTCTGGAGTTCATACAGGGGCCGCATATTTGAATTGGTCATTAGTCTCTGTGAGAGCAAAGTAAACTGCAGATTTGAAATCTTTAGCCTAATATATTAAAGGAAAAGTCCGGTAAGCAAATGGATCATTATTTATCCATTCACCAATTCATTTTCTGTCATGTTTATCAAGTGGGGTAGCGAGGAGTGAACCCATGCATGCTCAGGGAGAACACGCAAACTCCATACAGAAAGACCCTGGACTGGGAATCGAAACCGGAGCCTTCTTGCTGTAAGGCACCAGTGCTACCTAGAAATGATACGTTCTCTGTGATTTAATACATTTTTCGTTAATAAGTAAAAAAAAATAAAAATAACAGTTTTCGTCGTAATCACTGTGTCTGGGAGCGGCCATTTTTGTCCAAATATAGCAACACCTCACTCCTGACATCTTCCGGCAGTGACATCACGGTGCGGTAAGCCTAGCGCCATTCTCCCCGCTTTACAAGCAAAACCAATGGGAGCTACTAGACACATCTGCAATCAGCAACAATTATTTAGGATAATTTAAATTCATGAGAGCTATAGTTAAACTGACAATGCCCACGTGCATGGCAGTTGGATGTTGTAATACATCGGGTAAAAGAGTTATTTCACCTTTCTGATTTCCTGATCCTCCAAGGGCGGGTTGGTTGTTGGATTGCCAACTTGAAGAGGGAGGATTGGCTATTGAACCTCTGGCCAGAGAAAAAACACGTAATATGTAGCCAACATTTGGAAGAAGAATGTTTTCTAGATGACTTGGATAATAGCGCGTTGAGACAAACAGGACAACCATTGATCAACAGCCCATACCGCACCGTCACAAACTGGTAGGTGTCAGTAGTGTTCTTAGACAAACATGGATGCCTCCAGTAAAGCACATTTAAATGAAATTTACTCTTAATAAAAAACAATTTTCATTTCTTGAACAGTATGTAATAATTTCATGTTTAAAACACTTTCAGAATTTTGAATTCTGAATATGACTTAACCTTCAAATAATCAGCTAACTGTATTTTATTTATAAAACACAAGAGCAAGAGTTTGAGTGTTTTTTTTTGTTGTTGTTGCTGGTTTTTTTTGGCTTTTGGGATAGGATTCTATTCACCCAAGATCTTCCCCAAGGGTTTCTGTGGTATAATGCTAATGTTACCCTAAGGACACATAGGTCAGAATCGACAGTCTGTTGATTCTGACTTCTTTGAACTTTGCCGTTTCCTTCTTGAAACTAGATCCACAAAGCATTTCTTTTATAGGCTATACTGTAGGTTTACATGGATATAATAGGCTTAAAACGGATTATAGCAACATCCACCTACACACAAATAATGGGATTAAAGGCCTGATAACATCAAAAAAGGTTTCATGTAAACATGAAAGGCTGAAGATAATGACATTCGGAAAGAATTTTCATTCTGATGGAGAGAGGTGTTTTTTTCCGAGCACCATTTCTTTACTAACCTTCATTCACTGGTTCCTGGTCCTCCTTGCTGGAGGAGTGGTTCTAAATGTTACAAGCAGATGAACATGTCATCATGCACACTACCCCTCTAGCAAAGGAGCATTAGCATAGTGAGCGCTGAGCCCTAATGAGCTGAATAAGGATCAGGTGTGAGTGGAACTAACTAGAAGGAAGGCAAAGGGAAAGGAAACAAGCACAAGGGGGCAGCAGAGAGTAGCTAAAGACTGCTTGATTTAATGGAAAATAAACCAAAGATCAACAAAATAGAATAATTGAAAACTAAAAAACTCAGCCTCTGTTCAAATTCATGGGCTGAGTCTTCAAAGGATGTGGTTTACCTGGACTGGATCCTTTAAAATAAGGCGACTTTTAAGGAGAGTTTTGGCTGTGAATTTAAACAGGTCTAGCCTTCGGTCGCTTTTGTTCAACTGTCGCTTTAGCAACCATGAGAGCTGACTCACAAAGCAGGAACAGATGAGTATCGAACTTTTCAAAGCTGTATTTTTTACATTTTTTTCCTTTCTTTTTTTTTTTGTAAAGTGAACAAAGACTACACTCATGAGAACACAGAGGTGACAACCACTGTGAGCAAGTTAAAATAAAATGAAACGTAATAATATAAACCTTAATCCGGTAAATAACATGCTGCTGTTATTTTGCACATCTATGATGTTGCTGCTATTGGTTATTTATTCTCCAGGTGGAAAGTTTTATATTGTTAAAACACTTTACAGTAGAGTATTTTATTGTTTATATTCTAACTCTGCACTGTTATGTTATTCTTAGACATTTTTTTACGGTCCACATTTGTGTGACCATTTATTTCAATAATCCTTCTGCTGCTGTAAATTTCTCCATTGTGGGACTATTAAGGGATTTTCTGTTCGATTCTATAAAAGGGGTAGAAAGATATAAGTAAATCTAAAAAAATGTATGTATAAAACATATCTGCAAAATATCTTATATTCAACAGCAAATTGTGCAAAATAGCAATAAAAAAATAAAATCATATCAGTTTTATAGTCCCCATACTGCAGATATATTAGAATCTGTCCAGTAAGAGATTTGGATTTTATTAGATATCAAACGTTACCCCACAGGTATCTGACTCAATAACCATTAAAACAACTATCTTCATTCATTTCAGACAGAACTATTCATGGAGCTATCCATCCATTTTCTGACACGCTTGTCCCAATGAGGGTCGCGAGGGGTGCTGGTGCCTTTCTCCAGCTGTCAATGGGCGAGATGCGGGGTAAAATCCATCGAGTCCATCGCAGATTCATGGAACTATTCATACTTATATTATATTAAACTGAACTTCAAATATTCACCACTGTTCGGTGTCAAGTAACTTTGTCCTCTGATCATGGAGCGGGCAGCTTGCTTGGTCTTGCAATGAATCCTGGGATATCCAAGGATAGAGAGGATACATCGGACCCATCCTTCAAATCGGGCATTTGTAGGCTGAATAGTGAATAGCTGAATAGGCTTGGAAACCGACCAGACCTCGATGCCGGGCTATGATTTAATAGGCCTTTGAATCTGGCCTTCGGAGGATGCAGCCCATGAATTGAATAAGTATGGGTTTGTTTACAAAACAGGCAGCTTCTTCTTCAACTACTAAACCTTTTAATTGAAAACTTGACAGTTCTGCACATGCTTAAATGATTTAATGTGATCAAACGCTTGGTACATATATACACAGGTCATTATTATACTTAGTAGTGATGTTATGAGATGAGACGAGGCTTCCAGGCGTGTGTCGAGTAATGGAGGGGGCGTTTCCACGAAGTGTGTGTCGAGGACTAATTCATTTAGAGGTGGGGCCAAAATTTATGACGTCCGAGGCGTCGCTACTGTGATACCAAGTGACCGCTTCGGGAAGTGGTTCAGGAAGCGACAGAATTTTGACAGGCATTTAAACAGCCTCAGTATTCAGTCAAGATGTGGACGTTTGTAGGAGTTGCTGTCAATTAAATAGAGTTTGGATAGATTCTTAGAATAGATTGGTTGGAAAAAAACACCAATCTAGTTGCTTAAAACTATTTTGGTTAGAATAAACAATGTAATGGTCAAAATCTGAGCAGGCCACCAGACACAGTTGCAACATTAGTGTTAAGTAGGATTTTCTCCATTGAAAAGTTAACCACATACTGTATGTGGCGACACAGACTCCCTCTCCTGAGCTTGATGGTTCAAGATCTACCTTTGACTTTTGAAAGTTGCGATTAAACTGAATTATTTTGGCTAATGAGACTAATTTGTATTGGTTTGCCCTAGTAACAATATAGATTGGATAAAAGTGCTGCCAAATTAAGTCGGTTTAGCTAAAAGATTGGTTGAACACATAACTTCCAACCCGATTAAAACCAAAAAAATGTGGAAAACCTATTATGTTTGTGTAAAAATTACTAACATCTTTCATTTTGCTCATTGCCCAATTTGCACAAACACTTTCACTGTCTGCTTGAGTTTATTTCACTAAAATGGCAGAAAAACAGTGCACCTTGAATGATTGTTCTAAGAAATTTTACACTTTAAAAAAAAACTGACTAAAGATTTTATTATACACCCCAACCATTAACAAATTAAAAGGAACTTAAAAGGGGGGGGGGAGAAAAACATTTGCAAAAAATTAGAGATTATATTACTAACTGTAGTTCTGTACTCCACCAGTGGGTGGTGACATGTTCACATGAGCCTTCATGAACTGTGGGGATCATTGAAGCAATTTGGCCAAACGGTTCAATGCCTCATGAGGCTTCATCTCACCATCACTAGTATTTAGTGTCCATGTAAACAGAGATTTTGAATTTCCAATCAACCAAGACTTTAAATCAGTCCCTTCTTTAGGAGCTGATATCTCTGATGTAAGACAAGTCCTTAATCACCAATCAGAGGTGAGAGTTCAAACCAGACTGAACTCTTCTTAGACCCCATGCAGGTAAACTACAACCCTCACCTTGGTTTTTGTTCTGTTTTAGTTCTCCAACTCCATGGTGCTTCTTTTTTACTTACTTCCCAGCCACCATATAGCAACATACGTAGCTCCATCTCCTGCTGCTAATCATCTACAAGTTGTTCCACCTGTTGCACTCCCTTTACTTACCTGGCTCACAATTCCCTTGCTGCCAAAATGTAAACTGATTACTGCTTGTATGTCTTCCCAGAAGTTTGTTACTCTATCTCTGGGTAATCAATTAAAAATCAGTGGCGTCCAAATAAAGAACATCAAAAACCAATAAAGGTCTGGAGACATTTTTTTATTATAATCCATTACTTTAAACAGAATTTAACACTGAAATAAAATGCAGATGTTTATGCCTCCATGTTATAAATTGAATTTTTAAATAAAAACTTTGAAAAATAGAAAGTTTTTTCCATTTTAAAATCTAAATTGTTTTTGAAGCATCTGTGACCTCTGGTCTATCTGTTCTTGACATTCAGCCTTATTGGAAACACAGCTGCTGACCTTTTGGATAGCTGGGGTCCATGTCTGCGAATCTTTTTTGCCATTTCAAGCCTTGGCTAATCCTCTCTCTGGACTAAAGTCTAGCCTGGTGCTGTCGGCTACTCCGGTTCAAGTCTGCCTCTGCATGAACTGTCAGACTCAGTCCCACTTATCTCCAGGACCTACCTCCCTCCCTCTTCTCTGCAACATCTTTACCCTTTTCAAGTAACTCACACTTGGGCTTAGACAGACTTTATTGTCATTTTGTACACACAGAGTAAATACAAAAAGCAATTTCGTTCAATAGAGCTCTAGAGACATTTCCATTTCTAAGCAGTAAAATGCAAACATGGTGATCAAATGTAAATTGGACTGGCCTCATATATGATTTACAGTCTCCAACATTCTGTGGGGTTTTTCTATTGGTTTTATTTAAAAAAAATATATTTTCAATAAAACATTAAATTGTTATAGTGTGTCAGCTTGAATTACCAGGTTCCCCAGGTTAAAACATAACATCTCTCTGCTAAACCTGGTTTTTAAACAATTTTCATCAGATATACGCACCAGTCTTTCACTTTTGGATTTTTTTTCTTGGCTTTTAATATAATGCTACCTCACATTTTATTCCTGGGAGTACTTGAATAGTTTTTCTTTTTTGTAACAATCTGGGTTGTTGGATTTCTGATTTTTTTCAATTAACAGGACACATAGAACGAGAGTGAATAATTGTTTTTCAGATTTAAATGCTTGAAATGATTTAAACACTTTCAGTGGGTCACCTAAGACTATGTACCATCACCTCTACTTTATATTCCTTTGTATCTTTGGTGTCCTGTTCTGGTCCTACTGCATTTACCAAAATGATGCTGACATTTTCATGGATTTTATTAGATATCAAGAGCACTCTAAAACTTAAATGAATTGCTTCAATCGGTAACAAGTATTTCAATGATTAGCTCAGGGAAACTTCATTCAATGAAGTAACTAATTTAAGTTGGAGCTGGGTTTTCTTTTTACTGAGTAATTACAGCCCTGTGTGCTTACTTCAGTTTTTTGTTTGTTCTTTTATTCTTTGTTTAACAATCCAGTTTTTAATAAATATTGATTTAGATTTTAAAGTCAGGCTCTCTAATGTGTCTTGATGTGTTCTAACATGTGGAACCTCAGGCACTTTAAGCATTGCATACCCAATGGGAATGTTCAGTTATGTTGATGCTTTTATTCTGTATGAGGGTGTATATGCCTTTTAAAGCACACCAAAACAAATATACCAACGGTGTAAATAAAGTAACCTTAAACCTTGAAGCTAGAAACTAAATACCTACTCCCCAAGCAACAGACGTCATGTCGCTGGTGATATTCCTAAATTAGTCCAGAAATAATTATTGAAAATTAGCCTGTGTTTGGTCGGTTGCATTTTGTCCCACTTTGGTCCAATAATAGACGTTGAAACAAAGTTGCAATCCCAGTTTTCAACGTCTTTTCAACTATCTAAAAATTACAGCTTTATTCCTTTCACTATTGAACCAAATATAGACGTCGTTTGGACATAAATCATGTTGTCTTTTCGATGTCTTTTAAACCAATTTTTGCTTGATGGGCTATGCTGTCAGAACCATCACTCCTGCAAGAGCTGACATCACGGATGTCACTACAGTCATTTTTGCAGGAACTATTATCTTTGATAACACACCTGTCACTTCTAATGGAACTGATATACAGTACAGACCAAACGTTTGGACCCATCTTCTCATTCAAAGAGTTTTCTTTATTCTCATGACTATGAAAATTGAAGATTCACACTGAAGGCATCAAAACTATGAATTAACACGTGGAGTTATATACTTAACAAAAAAGTTTGAAACAACTGGAAATATCTGTCTTATAGGTTTGTCAAAGTAGCCACCTTTTGCTTTGATTACTGCTTCGCACACTCTTTGCATTCTCTTGATGAGCTTCAAGAGTCTCCTGAAATGGTTTTCACTTCACAGGTATCCCCTGTCAGGTATAATAAGTAGGATTTCTTGCCTTATAAATGGGATTGGGACCCTCAGTGTGGTAATTAAACATCTTTCCATCCAACCAGAAGATGCAAAGTGTAATGTTGTCGTAGGTTGACGTTTAACATGCACCGGTCAGGATTTTGGTAGCAGCATTCACCAATCATAGAAATCAGTATCAGCCCATCACCAATCACAACATCAAAGTCATAAATTCTTCAAATACTGTCTCGTGTACATTGACATTGTATTAATAGGTATCACAATAATATGAGATGATTATGAAGTATCATGAATTGACCACTGTTTTTGTTTAGGAGGGAGCAGAGACCAGCTTTTTTTTTAAACAAAATGGAAGATAAAAGTAAATGTTGAATAAGTATGACACAGGAATGCTCTTAAAATGTTTGTAAGTGGCATTTAAAAAGGAGTATCTCAATTACATCCCTTTAGCATAGACACCGACCAGCAGTCGCCTTCTCTCCCAGTTCTGCCTTGCTGTTTGCTTGACAGGCTCCTCCAATCCCCCACTTTCATTCTTCCACCTCCAGCTTCTAGATGCTGGGGGGGCGGGGGTCTGAATGCATCTTTTATATAATTGCATCTCCCCCAGTTTCAAAATCCTCATGTTGGTTGAAATGAGGGAGAACAGTCTTCAGTCTTTTGAAGGTAGCTTTAAAATAATTAGTTTTAATTTAGCTATTGAACAACTGCTGGTCGTCCTCCCTTAGATCCAGTGCAGACACCAACCAGCTGCTGCCACCTCTACCGATGTCTTTATTAAATCTCCTACTGTTAACCTTCAGAGCTAGCCCTAGCCAACCACTGCTTTCCTCAAATACCTGCGTTCTCTCTGCATGGCAGGCTTTTCCGATCTCCAACTGTCATCCTACAGTCTCCTGCTGTGTTTCCTTCGCTGCAGAGGCTTGCACGGCTGGCCGCCTCACCCTGGCTCCTGTGCTCTCTCCACCAGGGTTGCTGCTTTCCCTGCTGCTCCCATCTCACTTTATCTAAAGCAGTAAATAGCCCTTATTCAGCCATAGCTCCTGGACTCCCCCAAACAGAGAGCATCTCTCTAGGGTTAATAGAACAGTACTTCGCCCCGTAAAGTCAAGTTCCGCTACATTCAGGTAAAACCAACATCCAGCAGATTGGATGACATAGTGGAGGCTTTCGCCAGCGATGCAAACCGTCACTTGCCAGCAGAATTTCTGGGAATTTTTCTGACGATATTCTAGATGAGCAAAAACACCGAAACACAGTGATTTTTTTTTACAGGTATCAAGTTTTGTGGGAAACACCCAATTATGCATGCAAAAGAGAACAGGTGAGGTTCATATGTTGAGTGGAAGAAATTTAGTGAGAAACCAGAGAGAAAGACAGAGGAAATCAAGTGAATAACAGTAACTAACAGGATAAATTAATAAACAAAATATAAACAGAAAACAGAAAGACTCAAAAGGCTGGGAAAGTAAAAAAATAAGAAGGAAATAGGAAATAAATCCAACACAGCACAAAAAAGAAAGGGCAGGAACAAAGAAAATGACATAAGAAATCACCAATATGAAAACAAAGGAACTAAAGTTAACTAACTTTATTACACAACAGAATAAAAAAGCAAAGCTAAAACATTACAACCTGGGTGGAATTTCGAAGGAGCGGAGCAAGTAACGACAGTCATGTCTCTCTATTATCTGGAGAGGAGCCAATTTAAAAGAATTCTGGCTGAAGCCAGTCAGTCATTGACTTAAAAATGTGACAGACATATGACATAAGGGTAATACATTGATTTATATTCTAGCAGTAAAAAAGAAAATCTGCCATGCTACCGCCCCAACAGAAAAAACCTAAACAATAGATTTCAGTAAAACTTTGGATTAATGCCATCCTTTCATGACTCATCCTCATCATTTATGACTTCCTTGATAAATTTATAAAAACAACATAAGGGATTGTGTTAGTGACTGTCTAGTTCAGAAACAGCAGCCTTAATAATAATATTTTAATTGCACTGAATGCTCCATATTAAATAGTGATTGTTAAACTCCTAACGGCAAAGCTCTATGCAGGCCTGAACTTGTCATACTTCTCTCTCTTTTTGATTTTGATTTTTTACCATATTCAGTAAAAGGAATTGTGCTATAATGAGTCATCATGTACTGTTCACACTTTGAAGAGTAGTGTATCCAAAGAAGTTGCATTAAATAGTGTTAGTTTCTAAAAAACAAAATTATTTTAACTTTTAACAAATCCAATCAACCTATTCTCATTATTAGTGCGTATGAAATCATACGAAAAGTTATGCACCGTAATTTCGTACGTTTTGGACGTTTTTTTCGTCGTATGCACATGCGCATCTGACGCACCATTCACGAATATAGAATATAAATTACAATTAGCCCTAACCCTGACCCTTACCCTAACCCTAAGATATAAAACAGCAAGCAACGTAGTTAGAGACATGAATAAGTGATGATTGCACCGTTTTTCCCCATTTTTACGTCCGTCCGCGGATCTGTTTTTTTTTTCTGTCTGCCAGCAGACACTGATGTGGTTTTTTGAGGAAAAATGTCCAAAACATACGAAATAGTGTGCATAACTTTTCGTACGATTTCATACGCACTGATTATGAGAATATGTTGATCCAATGGTTGAATAACAGTGATAATTGTATTAGAAACAATAAATATGAGTTGTTGTGCTCATTTAAAAGTTTATTCAATAACAGAGGAGAAGAGGGGGCTTTACAGACCCTGTATTTAAACGGATATATTATATATATATATATATATATATATATATATATATATATATA